>NW_026739045.1:0-87500 GCF_030273125.1 Centropristis striata
ACTATATATATCAGCCAAGTACCCCAGAAAGCATTTATGGTTGGAAAAAACTTGGAACTGATAAACACAAACAAAATTCAAACATTTGAAGAAAAAAAACTATTTCAAACATTCTAAATGTTAATAATCCATGACTAAATTTATTGCAAATATTTCTCATCATGGATGCGACTTTTTATATATATATATATATATAAATTAAAATCTTAAAATCTAGTGGTCTAGTTGATGAACTATAAGCTGGAGGGAATGTTTCTGTGTAGATTGTCGTGACGTGTAGCTACGTTTCCGTCATGGTTTTTGTTTGTAATTGGGTGTAAATGACTTCTTCTTCTTCTTCTTCTTCTTCTTCTTCTTCTTCTTCTTCTTCTTCTTCTTCTTCTTCTTCTTCTTCTTCTTCTTCTTCTTCTTCTTCTTCTTCTTCTTCTTCTTCTTCTTCTTCTTCTTCTTCTTCTTCTTCTTCTTCTTCTTCTTCTTCTTCTTCTTCTTCTTCTTCACCCTCAGAAGTTTTCTTTTATCCTTTTGGTTTCGTGCTCCTCGCATGATAAAAACTTAATAAGTGTGCCAGCTGTCTGGCTGTGAATCCTGAGAACAATGACCTGCTCTATTCACACATCGGACATTACACAGAGTTTTTATGTCCAAAAATGTTGTCATCGGTCCACCAGAGTGTCTGTGCATGGAGCCCTAAAAAGTGACCACATTGTGTATGTATTGCTCCACGCTTCAGTTCACTTGGTGGCACTTTTACTGGTTTGCAAGGGAGAAGAAATGATCACTAAGGCCCCGTTTACACCAGGAACCTCGCGGGTGAAAACGACAAAATATTTTATGTGAAGTGCCTTTCGTTTAGACGGTGACGGCGTTTTTGGGGCTTAAAGACGCAAAAATCTGAAACCACCCTCCAAAGTGTAAAAGTGTAATCCTCTCCTCCGTAGCGTGTCGTCTACACTGACAAGACACAAAACTCTGATCTGATCTGCTCACGTCACGTATGTGTTTACGTCACATACATGCTCCAGGACAGGAAATAAAGAAACGTGGGATTATTTCCATGGTGGGACCTTCAAGCTGCTCTGGCAGCTCTAATAAACTTACAGGAGTCTTTCCACCAAATGTCCAGGATATGTACAGATAGTATTAGTGAACAGAGAAGGATCTGGAATTACCTCCATCACATTCTGGATGCAGCGATTGGTGGGAGGAGCCAGACAGCTGTGAACGAGACCTGGGAGATCTAGTGATGGAGGAGAACTTTGTGGAAGGAGGAGTAATGGACAAAAAAAATCACACAAAATGACAAAAAAAAGACACAAATTGACCACAAAAAGACACAAATTGACAAAAAAGACACAAATGGACAAAAAAAAGACACAAAATGACAAAAAAAAAATACACAAAATGGCCAAAGACAAAAATTGACCACAAAAAGGCGCAAAATAAGCAAAAAAAAGAGACACAAAATGAGCAAAAAAGACACTAAATGACTGAAAAAGATGCAAAATAACCAAAGAAAGACACAAATTGACCACCAAAAGATGCAAAATGGCCAAAAACCAGCCAGACGGCTTTGGAGGAGACCTGGGAGATCTAGTGATGGTGGAGAACTTTGTGGAAGGAGGAGTAATGGCAACAAAAAGACACAAAATGACAAAAAAAAAGACAAATTGACCAAAAAAGACACAAATTGACCAGAAAAAGACACAAACTGGCAAAAAAAAAGACACAAATTGACCAAAAAAGATGCAAAATAAGCAAAAAAAGACACAACATTGCTGAAAGATGAAAAATGACCAAAAAAGATGCAGAATGGCCAAAAAAGAGATGCAAAATGGCCAAAGAAAGACAAAAATTGACCACAAATTGACCACAAAAATACACTAAATGGCCAAAATCAGCCAGAGGGCTTTGGAGGAGACCTGGGAGATCTAGTGATGGAGGAGAACTTTGTGGAAGGAGTAGCTGATGAAAATGTGTGGCGTGAAAACTTCTGCATGCCCAAAGATGCTCTTATGGCTTTAAGTGATGCCGCCTGGCTGCATACAATCACATTTCACACACTTTAGATCACCGTATGCAGCAGATTTCCTCCTGAAAACGCTCGTCTAAACGAGGAATAAAAAGTGAAGACGCGACGCCACTTTTGGGTCTTCTGTTCAGACCGACCCCGTGTGAACGGAGCCTTAATAGATGCTTGTTTTGAAGAAGACGAGGAGAGATGAAAAGTGGATCAGATGTGAGATTGCAGACAGACATAGACCCTCGATTGTAGTATGAATGGAGATGTGCACGCTCTTGTTTGCAGAAATCCTCAGCTGTCTGCAAACGCCACAAGTATGTTTGAACGTTACGATGATCTCAGAGCTGTCTTTGGTTTTCCTGCACTGTAAAAAAGGTCTAAAAACCAGATCAAACAGTAAATCTGAGGGAAATGATCTTGCTGCATGGACAGATAATTTACCTTGACAAGATTTATTACATTAAGATTATTAACCCTTTGATGCACAACATATTTTAACCCCTTCTAATCCACAACATGGGTCAAAAATGACCCTCATTTGTTCCCCATGTTATTTAAAAACTGTATTTAATAATTATATTATGTTATTTAATGCTGCTGTGTGTTTCTGTGCTCTATTTTTTGATATCAACTTATTTTATGATTGAATATTCCAAGTATTCTTTAAAAATCTTGTTTTTGATCACAACAGATCATTATTTCCATTTTGCTTCTCATACTTTATGAAGAAAAAAGTTTTTGTATTATTACATTGCTAACTACTTGGCTAAGTAGCTTGCTAAGCTAACTACTTAGCCAAGAAGTTAGCTAAGTAGTTAGCTTAGCAAGCTACTTAGCTAAATACTTAGCCAAGAAGTTAGCTTAGCAAGCTACTTAGCTAAATACTTAGCCAAGACGTTAGCTTAGCAAGCTACTTAGCTAAATACTTAGCCAAGAAGGTAGCTAAGTAGTTAGCTTGCTAAGCTAACTACTTAGCTAAAATGGATATGGGTCATTTTTGACCCATGTTGTGCATTAGAAGAGTAGTGACACAAAAAGGGATTTTATTAAAAAATGAATAAAGGAAAACATAAAATTATGATGTATGATGATCAAAAATAAAATAATTGAGGAAAACCTGGAATACTGAATGATGAAAATAATTTATTGCAAAGATATAGAACATAAAAACTCAGTTGGATCACTTTAGACCATTTTGTTGAATGGTGGGTGTTGTGGTTATTTTACAGGACATTTATCGTAATTTATCAAACAGTATAATAAAGTTTAATGCTGTTAATTACAGTTACCTATTGTTAATTGACCAGTTTAACTGTTAATGTACATGTGAGGGATGAATATTTAACAGTATTTTACAATTATTATAAAATACTGTACAGTGTGTCTGTTTTTAGAGCTGTTTTGCTAACAGTCATCACTGAGTGAGATGCTTTATGTCTTGAGATATTAAATATGACATTAATGTGTGTAAAGTTGTCTGTTCTTGCTGGTCAACACATTATTTATCCTCATGAATGAAGACACATAGTGATGCAATGATTGATATTACTACTATGTTACTTCTGGCAGGGGTCTGCTTTTTTAATTATAATTTTCTCTATTTAGTATGTTTGGGGGGACGCTGCATGCCTTTATAAGGAAGAGCAGCAGGAGGAAAACAAATGGAGGCTGAGACGCTGAATGACGTTTAATAAAGTCTGGTCCAGACTGAAACAGGACAGACGGGTCATGGTCCCTCTGTAAACACTTCAGAGCGTCTCAAACGGCCTTTATCTCACTTTAGTTATCTCGTTTTCTCTTTATACATGTGATCAAATGGAAATGTCTTGTCATGATTATCCTGGACAGAAAACTATCTAGATATCCACTATATTATCCTTTTATATTAATCAAAATATGCTTAAAATGCACTAAAACAGATCACACATAGGATAGGGCTGGGCGATATGGACCAAAAGTCATATCCCGATATATTTAGGTTGAATATCGATATATATCCTGATATTTTCATCGCTAAGTGAGAGCAAATGTTCAGTCAAAGTCAAATGTCACAAGTAGTTTTATTGAAACCGTTTATTTAAAAGAACATAAATATTGTATAACAACAGGAGAACCTTTTTTTTCAAATCGGAGCTCCATAAAATGCACATTTTATCTTTATATGAGAAAAGAATATCGAACATTACAAAAGATATAAAGCAGCCTGGAGCAAGGATCACAGCTCAAATTTGAACTATACCAATATATGCAATATGGTCTAATTCCATATCACATTTAAAAATATATCAATATATCTTTTATATCGATATATTGCCCAGCCCTAGTGAACATCCTTTTTTAGTGAAAAACAAACAATCTTTAACAAGGTAAGCATAAATAATAACGTCCCTCTTATTAGAAATGTCATGAAAAGGATATTTCATGATTATCTCTTCTGTAAATTTACCTCAATCAACTTATTGTGAGTGGTTTTTTTTGTGATCAGTGATAAAATCCTATAGCCTAAAATAGGGCTGGGTGATATATCGACATATACAATATATCTATATATTTTTAAATGTGATACGGAATTACATCATATCGCATATATCGATATAGTTCAATTTTTTTTCTTTCTTTCTATAAAAATGCTGCCCTTACTAGGGTTTGTCATATTTAGTTATTTTGTAATGTTCCTTATTCTTTTCTCATATAAATATATTTATTTCAGAGAAAGATAAGCCTATTTTATTTCATAGGCTATTTTAGTACTGCTACAGAGCTAACTGTTAGCCTGTTAGCACATACACACTGTACTGCTTCAGAGCTAACTGTTAGCCTGTTAGCACATACACACTGTACTGCTACAGAGCTAACTGTTAGCCTGTTAGCACATACACACTGTACTGCTACAGAGCTAACTGTTAGCCTGTTCGCACATACACACTGTACTGCTACAGAGCTAACTGTTAGCCTGTTACCACATACACACTGTACTGCTACAGAGCTAACTGTTAGCCTGTTAGCACATACACACTGTACTGCTACAGAGCTAACTGTTAGCCTGTTAGCACATACACACTGTACTGCTACAGAGCTAACTGTTAGCCTGTTAGCACATACACACTGTACTGCTACAGAGCTAACTGTTAGCACATACACACTGTACTGCTACAGAGCTAACTGTTAGCCTGTTAGCACATACACACTGTACTGCTACAGAGCTAACTGTTAGCCTGTTAGCACATACACACTGTACTGCTACAGAGCTAACTGTTAGCCTGTTAGCACATACACACTGTACTGCTACAGAGCTAACTGTTAGCCTGTTAGAACATACACACTGTACTGCTACAGAGCTAACTGTTAGCCTGTTAGCACATACACACTGTACTGCTACAGAGCTAACTGTTAGCCTGTTAGAACATACACACTGTACTGCTACAGAGCTAACTGTTAGCCTGTTAGCACATACACACTGTACTGCTACAGAGCTAACTGTTAGCCTGTTAGCACATACACACTGTACTGCTACAGAGCTAACTGTTAGCTCTGTAAATCTATCTATCTATCTATCTATCTATCTATCACAGTTATGTAGGATGATATTTTTTTAATGACATACTAGTATCGGATCGGTAGGGAAAAAATCCTATTGGAACATCTCTAGTTGAAGGACATTTTATGTGAACGAAAGAAAATAACCCCAATAAAGAGAAGTTGAAAAAAGCTAAAAGATATATCGCCCAGCCCTAGAACTATAAGCACACACAGAACGTTCTCCATCACAGAACATTCCAGCAAACGTTCCTGCAGCCGGCTTCACCTCAGCCAGCCTCTTTGTCTCTCTCTCTCCAAGACTCCCAGTCTATTACACACTCGCTCATATTGCCATTATATTATACATTACATATTACCAAGATTAAAAAAACCTTTTGTGTCTTTTTTTGGTGTTTTTTGGTCTTTTTGTGTCTTTTTTTTGGTCTTTTTGTGTCTTATTTTGTTTCTTTTTTGTATCTTTTTTTGATGTTTTTTGGTCGTTTTGTGTCTTTTTTTGTATCTTTTTGTGTCTTTTTTGTGTCCTTTTTTTGTCCTTTTTGTGTCTTTTTTTGATTTTTGGTCGTTTTGTGTCTTTTTTTGTATCTTTTTGTGTCTTTTTTGTGTCCTTTTTTTGTCCTTTTTGTGTCTTTTTTTGATTTTTGGTCGTTTTGTGTCTTTTTTTTGTCTTTTTGGTGTTTTTTGGTCGTTTTGTGTCTTTTTTTGTGTCTTTGTGTCTTTTTTGTGTCCTTTTTGTGTCTTTTTGTCTTTTTTTGATGTTTTTTGGTCGTTTTGTGTCTTTTTTTTGGTCTTTTTTTGGTCGTTTTGTGTCTTTTTTAACTAAAAATATATCGCCCAGCCCTAGAACTATAAGCACACACAGAACGTTCTCCATCACAGAACATTCCAGCAAACGTTCCTGCAGCCGGCTTCACCTCAGCCAGCCTCTTTGTCTCTCTCTCTCCAAGACTCGGTGTCTGTTACACACTCGCTCATATTGCTCACACACACACACACACACACACACACACACACACCCTGTTAAATGGGGTCATGGCTGGTCTCTGGAGGTCTGGGGGTGAATGAGGCCTGATGGTGACTGTCCCACATACTGCCTGGTGCTGCTGGGACGGGGACAGATCTCCTCCCAGTTCACTGCCAGTATCTTCACCATCTTCCTCTTCCTCTCTTCCTCTCTGTCTCTTTCTGTTTGTGTGCTGCTGACAGGGTGGCATGTTCAGTCCTGTTTACTCCCACCAGCTGCTGCGTACAGTAAAGCCCACACGTCTCTCTGATCGTACCGCTGCAACTTCTGTCACTTCATCTTTCAATTTTCAGTCTGATTTTGGAGTCAGAAACCAGGCTTACACTTGTCTTTTTGTGCAGGATGTGTCAGGTTTTTGCAATGTGGATTCTAGTTGTTGGATGCATCTAGATGAATGAAGCAAAGATGCAAAAAAGGTGTTTAGTCTAAAACCAGATCAAACAGTAAATCTGAGGGAAATGATCTTGCTGCATGGACAGATAATTTCACTCTTAAAACATGATAAATGGCCAAAAAAAGACACAAATTGACCACAAATTGACACAAAAAAGCACAAAATGACCAAATAAAAACACATAAAATGGACAAAATCTAATCTAATCTAATAAATCTGAGGGAAATGATCTTGCTGCATGGACAGATAATTTACCTTGACAAGATTTATTAAATTAAGATTATTAAATCTGGAAATAAACATGTTGGACGTTTAAAATAATAAATTAACTCTTAAAACCAGATAAATTAAAGCTGCAAACAGTGATGAACTGGCCCGAGCAGAGTGCACTGACAATTATACAAATACAAAAATAAAAAAAGACACAAAATGACCAAAAAAAAGACACAAAATGACCAAAAAAAGACTTAAAAATTACCAAAAAAAACACATAATAACCAATAAAAAGATGTAAAAACGACCAATAAAGACATAATATCACAAAAAGAAACAAAAGACGTAAAGATGACCAAAAAGACACAAAATGACAAAAAAAAAGAGACAAAAAAAGAAACAAAAAAGACGTAAAAATTACCAAAAAACAACAAAAGATGTAAAATCACAAAAAAAACATAGAAAGAGGTACCGCTGCAACTTCTGTCACTTCATCTTTCAATTTTCAGTCTGATTTTGGAGTCAGAAACCAGCTTACACTTGTCTCTTTGTGCAGGATGTGTCAGGTTTTTGCAATGTGGATGTGAATTCTAGTTGTTGGATGTGTTTTAATGGATGCACCAGAGATGCAAAAAAAAGGTGTCTAACAATGAGATAAAAACAGTAAATCTGAGGGAAATGATCTTGCTGCATGGACAGATAATTTACCTTGACAAGATTTATTAAATTAAGATTATTAATTCTAGAAATAAGCATGTTGAACACTTAAAATAAGAAATTAACTCTTAAAACCAGATACATTTATAGCACTTCTAAATCTAATCTAAATTTTTTTCTGTTTTTCTGAGTATTTTTCTCCTTTTCAGTCTATTTTTCTGTCATTTTTTCCTGTTTTTTTTATTAAATCTAGAAATAAGCATGTTGAACGCTTAAAATAAGAAATTAACTCTTAAAAGAAGATAAATGATCTAACACTTCTAAATATAAAGTTTTTAAATTAATTTCCTATTTTAAGGACAATTTTTCCCTGTTTTTCTGAATATTTTTTTCCTGTTTTTCTGACAATTTTTTTTCTGTTTTTCAGAGTAATTATTTTCTGTTTTACTAACTCATTTTTTCCTGTTTTTCTAACTCATTTTTTCCTGTTTTTTTTAAATATTAAATCTAGAAATAAGCATGTTGAACGCTTAAAATAATAAATTAACTTTTAAAACAAGATAGATTATCCAACACTTCTAAATCTAAAGTTTTTTTTTTTTTATCTTGGTAAGAACCAAATAATCATCAGGTCACTCTGCTCGGGCCAGTTCATCACTGCTGGCAGCTTTACTTTATCTGGTTTTAAGAGTTCATTTCATCATTGTGTCTTTTTAGTGGTCATTTTTACATATATTTTTGGTAATTTTGTGTCTTTTTTTGGTCAGTTTGTGTCTTTTTTGTCATTTTCACATACAGATTTAATAATCTTAATTTAATAAATCTTGTCAAGGTAAATTATCTGTCCATGCAGCGAGATCATTTCCCTCAGATTTACTGTTTGATCTGGTTTTTCCTCCTTTTTTTGCAGTGCAGAGCTGTGTATTAAGGTGTTATTATGCCCATGTGTGGACATGAAGTGCTGTTATTTCATAGAGTCTCCGTGATGAGATTCTCTATAATAAGTGCCGTGGCTTAAGGAATAATGTCAACATCTCGGATTTGGCTGTTTTTAGTTCGTAGCAGCTGAGAACAGATTGTGTATTGCAGACTAAAATACTGCTGCTTGCTCTAAATCTTTTGTAAAGCCTGTATTTGATTTTTTTTTTTTTTTTTTTTTGCTCACCCACACCCACTCCACCAGAGCAGCACTCAGCACACACTCACTGGTGGAGAGAAAGAAAGAAAGAGCCGTCCTAAGGTGGTCAAACCAAGGTGTGTGTGTGTGTGTGTGTGTGTGTGTGTGATGTGCAGTGCATGCTATAGAGCATGTACATTAAATGTACAGCTCTGACGCCCACACACTCAGAGCACTCACTGATGCAGAGACACAAAGCTGCAGGAAGCAGCAGCAGAGCTAGTAGCAGCTAGCGCCTGACAGCTAGCTACAATGTTGCAGTCGAGCTGAGAGAGACACTTTATCTTTCTTTTGTCTTTATGCTATTTATGCTTTATGCTTACCACTAAAAAGACACAAATTGACAAAAAAAGATGTGTAATTAAAATCACAGAAAGTGTGTGTGTGTGTGTGTGTGTGTGTGTGTGTGTGTGTGTGTGTGTGTTTGAAGCATGTGTTAGGAGTGTGCGCGCTTACGCGCATGTTTGTGTGTGTGTGTATCTGTAATCGCATCAAAGATCAAAGGCAATCAGAGCAGAGCAATCAACAGAATTAACTGCCACCAACTGTCAATGTTCCGTAACAGAGGTGGACAGACTGGAATTTCTGGCCTCGAACAGAAAGCATTTTTGGCAAAACCATAATACCTATCATTGATCCGACTTCACTTTGAGCGTCCTGAGTTCTTCCTGAACGTCTACATATGTTTTTTCTTTTAATAAAAATGAGAAAATAGCTTTGTTCTCGATCTAAAAAAACTGTTACAATTCCCTTTTTCAAAAATCTCCCTGAGTTTTTAATATGGGAGCCAATGAGGCTGTTGGTGGTGTTGGTGGATCATCTGTGCGTCCTACGCCCAAACTATCACTCTGACAGCTTTACCAGAGGATTGTGAGGGAGAAGACTAATTTTCCTACGTTTCTATGTATAAATTATTTCTGTAGAGTGGAATTTGCGGCCTGGAGCGCAGTTTTCAAATTTATTTTTTGACAGTTTTTTCTCTCCCTCTACACTCTGGCGATGATGTCACACACTGTGACACGAACATTCCGTGCAATACACACCCATTATAATCTCAGAATTTCTCCAAAAATGATCATGGTCATTGAACAGGGATTGGTAAAAAACTATATGACCTATCGAAACGTGGATTAATACACCGATACACAAGACTTGTGTCTACTGTTTAAAGTTTAAATGGAGTCTCTAGGTGAAGTTATGCCGGAGAAGTAGACGTTTAAAAATCTCCAATTATTGTTCTTTTGCGCTAATTTTTTTAAGCCGTCCTATTCATTTCAATGCAAAATTTTGGGCACGTTTTGATATATAATTTGTCCTGCAACTCTTCAAGTTGTAGGACTAGTAGCGGAACGAAATTGCGTCCGGAAGAGGAAGAAGAAGAAATCCACAGTATAACAGTAGTGCAGCAACAGTGCTTGGTGCGATTGCCCCGTGGTAATAACTGTGGTTATACAACTAAATATTAATTTAGTGATTCACAGGATTGCTAAATCCTAGAAACAAAAAAAGTCAACGGCTGACACTGCTATATTCTTGAACACATCCCTTTCAACTAATTGCCCAATTGCACAGCCTTAAGAGCTGCATATCACCAATGCTGGTCTTGTTGGTTTTCTGAGAATCTAATACACCTACTGGTACCTTGTTTACCATGTAGCAATAAAAAATGTACTAAAAACCTGCATTAATCTGGTTAGTCACATTGGACTGCTATTATACTGAACACTACTGTATATATTACTAAAAAAAAAGACACAAATTGATAAAAAAAGAGACAAAATGATCAAAAAAGATGTGAAATGACCAGAAGAAAGACACAAACTGACAAACAATATATGTAAAAATGACCACTAAAAAGACACAAATTGACAAAAAACACACAAATCTACCAGAAGACTTAAAATGACCAAAAAAGACACAAATTGACCAAAAAAGACACAAAATTATCAAAAATATATGTAAAAATGACCATTAAAAAGACACAAAATGAACAAAAAGAACACAAACTGACCAAAAATATATGTAAACATGACCACTAAAAAGACTTGGACTGCTATTATACTGAACACTACTGTATATAAAGAAAGAAAAAAACTGAACTATATCGATACATGCAACATGGTCTAATTCCATATCACATTTAAAAATATTTTCATTTCATTTATTTTTCATTTATCCTTTATTTATTTTCTCGAGGAATCATTGAGGGCAACCCCTCGTTTGCAATGATGTCGAGAGAACAGACAAAACACAAAACAGTACAGACAAAACACATGCAGAAACATTAAAAACAGTTACAGTGAAAACCAGAGTTATTGATTATCATAGATTTGTAATATATCTGTATATCGCCCAGCCCTACTTGCGTCCTGTACTTGTGTGCATTGTGCAGGTCGTTGCAGGAAGAAGGAGTAAAATGGGCCAGTGAAGGTAACATGCATGCCTTGAGGTTGACCACAGGATCTGTGTGTGTCCACAGTTGGTTAGGCAGCTGGTGTGTGTGTTGTGTAGCTGCAGGCTGTTGGCTCAATCCCTTCCCTTTGTACGCCAGAACCAGGCCACTTTCCAACATGAATTCAGTGAAAGATTGAGACCCATGCTACATGTTGGTGAGCCTTGTGACTGCCTGATTCATGCAGGATCTTTCCAGGGCGCCGCTACAAACGCTAACATCTGCCTGATCACAACTCTCAGCTTCTCATTTTGCTTAAACCTCTTGTTTTGTTTATGCAAATTTCTTCTCACCGCTGAGATTGCACCGTTCATACTATCGGACCAGGTTTATGTGTTTTTGTATTTGCATAGTGGCGAGGTCATAGTGCTGATAATCCTCATCTCCTGCTCCTGGTGTGCTGCAGAGGGAGGCCGGTTGGCAGGGACGCCCTGCTGCAGCATGAGGCCTTCAGAGGCTGCACGTGCATGAACAATATTATAGGATATGAGCAGAGAGTCTAAACCAGGGGTCTCACACTGAAATTAGCTGGAGGCCACTGGAGGTAGTATCAAAATGACCCAAAAAATACATTTAATTATAAAAAAAGACACAAAATGACAGAAAAAAAACTAAATTACTAAAAAAAGAAACAAAATGACCAAAAAAAGACACAGAATTATAAAAAAAGACACAAAATTATTTTAAAAAAGACACAAAATTACCCAAAAATACACAATTACTAAAAAAGACACAAAGTTATTTAAAAAAGGCACAAAATGATTTAAAAAAGACACAGAATGACCCAAAAAAGAGACAAAATTACTAAAAAAAAAAGACAAAAAAAATATTTTTAAAAAGACACAAAATTACAATAAAGACATAGAATTCGAGAAAAAGACACAAAATTACCAAAAAAGACACAACATTATTAAAAAAGACACACATTAATTAAAAGACACAAAATTACAGAAAAAAACGAAATTACTTAAAAAAAAAAAGACACAAAAGCATTTTTAAAAAAGACACCATGACCCAAAAAAATACAGAAAATGAACTAAAAAATACACAAAATTACAAAAAATACACACAATTATTTAATAAAAGACACAAAATTACCAAAACAGACAGAATTACCAAAAAAGACACAAAATTATTAAAGACACAAAATTATTTTTTTTAAAAAGACATAAAATTACAAAAAAAAAACCCCACAAAATAAAAAATAAAAACAGTAATTAAAGGGACCTTCCACACACAACACGGTAAAGTGCCATTCATATTAAACTCACATTAAACTTTCATATCAAGGTGGGGGCCACAAAATATCATCACGAGGGCCACAATTGGCCCGCGGGCCGCCAGTTTGAGACCCCTGGTATAAACAAAGCAGGGACTGCACACACACACACACACACACACACACACACACACACACACACACACACACACACACACACACACACACACACAAACACACACACACACACACATATACAGACAGTGTTGTGTCACAGCTGACATCATTATGTAAAAGCTTCTGAAAGCTACCTGTCACAGGTAGATGGTGAGGTGTCCTAACATGATGGACAGTACGGCTGGGCGATATGGACCAACAGTCACATCCAGATATATTCAGGCTGAGAGCAAATGTTCAGTCAAAGTCACTTATGACATGTCACAAGTAGTTTTATTGAAACTGTTTATTTAAGTGCACTGCAAAAAAGGTGTTTAGTCTAAAAACCAGATAAAAACACTAAATCTGACTGAATCACTAAAGTCATTCTGTGTCTTTTTTAACAATTTTGTGTCTTTTTTAAGTAATTTATTTTTTTTCTATCATGTTGTTTTTTTTTTTTTTTTTTACAATTTTGTGTTTTTTTTGTAATTTAGTTGTTTTTTTTTGTCATTGTGTCTTTTTCAGTCATTTTGTGTCTTTTTTTAAACAATTTTGTGTCTCTTTTGTAATTTTGTGGCCTTTTTTTTGGTAATTCTGTTTCTTTTTTAAGTAATTTCGTTTTTTTTTCTGTCATTTTGTGTCTTTTTTTTTTGGTCATTTTTTGTTTTCTTAAGTAATTTAGTTGTTTTTTCTGTCATTTTGTGTCTTTTTTAGTATTTTGTGTCTTTTTAAAATAATTTTGTCTTTTTTTTAATAATTGTGTGTCTTTTTTGGGTCATTTTGTCTCTTTTTTAAGTAATTTAGGGTTTTTTTCTGTCATTTTCTCAATTTTTTGGTCATTTTGACACGGCCTCCAGCAGGATGAAGTATTTAATATTTATGATTTTTTGTGGTTACACCATTTGTCACTGATCCTTATATGGATATATATCGCCCAGCCCTAATGGATAGCTGCTACTATTTACATGCTGTTTTCATTTCATTAATTCTTCATAAGAGCCAGTTTTAATTCTCTCCCCGCTGAAGTCTCGTTCCCCTGATTGAAGCTTCTCGCTCTGCTCCACTGTTGCTGTGTGGGCTGACTGTGTGTGTGTGTGTGTGTGTGTGTGTGTGTGTGTTTTTGGGGTAATTTTGTGTCTTTTTTATTAACAATTTTGTGTCTTTTGTAATTTTTTGTCCTTTTTTTGTTCATTATGTCTCTTTTTTTTATCATTTTGTGTCTTTTTTTGGTAATTTTGTGTCTTTTTTTAAGTAATTTAGTAGTTTTTTCTGTCATTTTGTGTCTTTTTTAATAATTTTGTGTTTTTTTTTAAATAATTTTGTCTTTTTTTAGTAATTTTGTGTCTTTTTAAAATAATTTTGTGTCTTTTTTTTGGTTATTTTGTGTCTTTTGGGTCATTTTGTGTCTTTTTTAAGTAATTTTCTGTCTTTTTTGGTCATTTTGACACTGCCTCCAGCAGGATGAAGTATTTAATATTCATCATTTTTTGTGGTTACACCACTTGTCACTGATCCTTATATGGGTATATATCGCCCAGCCCTAATGGATAGCTGCTACTATTTACATGCTGTTTTCATTTCATTAGTTCTTCATAAGAACTAATTGTGTTTGTTTTTGTAATTTAGTGTCTTTTTTGGTAATTCTGTTTCTTTTTTTTAAGTAATTTAGTTTTTTTTTAATGTAATTTTGTCTCTTTTTTTGATCATTTTGTCTCTTTTTTAAGTAATTTTGTGTCTTTTTTAAATAATTATACACCATTTGTCACTGATCCTTATATGGGTATATATCGCCCAGCCCTAATGGATAGCTGCTACTATTTACATGCTGTTTTCATTTCATTAGTTCTTCATAAGAGCCAGTTTTAATTCTCTCCCCGCTGAAGTCTCGTTCCCCTGATTGAAGCTTCTCGCTCTGCTCCACTGTTGCTGTGTGGGCTGACTGTGTGTGTGTGTTTTTTTGGGGTAATTTTGTGTCTTTTTTATTAACAATTTTGTGTCTTTTGTAATTTTGTGTCCTTTTTTTGTTCATTATGTCTCTTTTTTTTTATCATTTTGTGTCTTTTTTGGGTAATTTTGTGTCTTTTTTTAAGTAATTTAGTAGTTTTTTCTGTCATTTTGTGTCTTTTTTAATAATTTTGTGTCTTTTTTTTAAATAATTTTGTCTTTTTTTAGTAATTTTGTGTCTTTTTTTGTTATTTTGTGTCTTTTGGGTCATTTTGTGTCTTTTTTAAGTAATTTTGTGTCTTTTGGGTCATTTTGTGTCTTTTTTGGTAATTTTGTGTCTTTTTTTTAAGTAATTTAGTAGTTTTTTCTGTCATTTTGTGTCTTTTTAAATAATTTTGTCTTTTTTTAGTAATTTTGTCTTTTAGAAATAATTTTGTGTCTTTTTTTTTGGTTATTTTGTGTCTTTTGGGTCATTTTGTGTCTTTTTTAAGTAATTTTGTGTCTTTTTTGGTCATTTTGACACTGCCTCCAGCAGGATGAAGTATTTAATATTCATAATTTTTGACATTATTTGACATCTTGCCAACCCTTATTTGTCACTGATCCTTATATGGATATATATCGCCCAGCCCTAATGGATAGCTGCTACTATTTACATGCTGTTTTCATTTCATTAGTTCTTCATAAGAGCCAGTTTTAATTCTCTCCCCGCTGAAGTCTCGTTCCCCTGATTGAAGCTTCTCGCTCTGCTCCACTGTTGCTGTGTGGGCTGACTGTGTGTGTGTGTGTGTGTGTGTGTGTGTGTGTGTGTGTGTGTGTGTGTGTGCGTGTGTGTGTGTGTGTGTGTGTGTGTGTGTAATGTACCTTGCACTGTTGCATTGGGCCACAATCTGAGCTCTTTTGTCTCTTTTTTCTCTCTCTCTCTTACTCTTTCTATCTACCTGCAGAAAACAGAAAGCCGTTATCAAACCCAAGTAGTGTGTGAGCTATTTAAAGGTGACCTCCTTTTTCTAGGTCATTACCAAAAAAAGAATGGACGGATTCTAGTTATGAATATCCAAAATTCTTGACAGAGAGCGATGAGAATGGAGAGGCATATTTGCAGCCTCGGGGAGGTGAGTGAGGAGGGGCTGAGGAGGAGGAGGAGGAGGAGGAGGAGGAGGAGTGGGTGGGTGTATTTGTGGTGGGAGAACTGGTGAGGGGCATGGAAACGGTGGTGGCTGCTGCTGGTCTGAATGTGGGGAGGAACAGAGGGAGGACAGAGGCTGGTAGTGTGTTTCTGGTGGAAGAGGGACACGACAGTTAGAGAACACAGCGGAGGAGATCTTGTGACGGGTCACGAGAAATAAATCAGACATCAAGCTGGAGAGTGATCCTCTCGCTGCTTTTAGCTAAACAAGTCTGGAGTTACTAGCAGGACACAAAACTGCTGCAGCACAATACTAAGGAAATGCTCTGGTGACAAAATGATCAAAAAAGACACAATATGACCAAAGAAAGACGCATAAAGACACAATATGACCAAAGAAAGACGCATAAAGACACAAAATGACGACAAAAAGACACAAAATGACTAAAAAAGACACAAAATGACTAAAAAAAGACACAAAATGACCAAAAAAGACACAAAATGACTAAAAAAAGACACAAAATGACCAAAATAGCCACAAAATGACTAAAAAAAGACACAAAATGACCAAAAAAAGACACAAAATGACCAAAATAGCCACAAAATGACTAAAAAAAGACACAAAATGACCCAAAAAGACACAAAATGACAAAAAAATGACAAAAAAAGACACAAAATGACCAAAAAAAGATACAAAATGACTAAAAAAAGAGACAAAATGACTAAAAAAAGACACAAAATGACCACAAAAAGACACAAAATGACCAAAATAGCCACAAAATGACTAAAAAAAGACACAAAATAGCCACAAAATGACTAAAAAAAGACACAAAAAGACACAAAATTACAAAAAAAGACACAAAATGACCAAAATAAGACACAAAATGACCAGAAAAAGACAACAAATGACTAAAAAAAAACACAAAATGACCAAAAAAAAGATACAAAAAGACACAAAATGACTAAGAAAGACATCAAATTAAAAAAAAGACACAAAATGACTAAAAAAAGACACAAAATTACCAAAAAAAGACACACAATGACAAAAAAAAGACACAAAATTACCAAAAAAAGACACAAAAAGACCAAAAAGACACAAAATGACCAAAAAAAGATACAAAATGACTAAAAAAAAGACAGAATGAGAATACATGTGGGAGTGTTGCAATGCAACATGGGATTTTTCTAGAACTTTGAAATCATCAACAAAGAAAGACACAAAATGACTGAAAAAAGACACAAAATGACTGAAAAAAGACACAAAATTACCAAAAAAAGACACAAAATGACTAAAAAAAGAAACAAAATGACAGAAAGTGAGATGTTGTGACGGGGTCATGAGAAATAAATGAGACATGAAGCTGGACAGTGATCTTCTTCCTCCTTTTAGCTAAACCAGTCCGTAGTTTTTCTAGCAGGACACAACAGAAAGAATGTAGTGTGAGCTGCTTGACTCTTTTGTTAGCTGACTATCAGGTTTTATGAGCGACTAGCTGCTCTGCAGCAGTCTGCAGCTCTCAGAGCATTGATTCACCAGGAGAAGAGATAAAGATCTCTTTAAGTGAATCATAGTCTACCTAGTGTCCAAAATTGGGCATTTTGTTGGAGGAGAATATGGAGGAGGGTCATTCCCCTTATGGACTCAGTGTTGAAATCCAGCGTTTTTATCTCAGATTAAGGCATTTCTTCTTGCATCAGTGGACGAGCTGCTATCTCTCCCAACATTTTTATACTCTGTGGTGTTAGGAGCCCCGTGGTACTGACCTCAGACCAGCTTTAAGCCCTTTTTACCCCCTCCCCCCCAAAAAAGACACAAAATGACCAAAAAAAGAGACACAAAAAGACACAAAATGACTAGAGAAAAGACAAAATAACTAAAAAAAGACATAAAATGACAGAAAAAAGACATAAAATGACACAAAGTCACTAAATAAAGACACAAAATGACCAAAAAATGACACAAAAAGACACAAAATGACTAGAAAAAAAGACAAAATAACCAAAAAAAGACACAAAATGACAGAAAAAAGACATAAAATGACACAAAGTCACAGAAAAAGACACAAAATGACCAAAAAAAGATACTAAAAGACACAAAATGACCAAAAAAAGACATAAAATGACAGAAAAAAGACATAAAATGACACAAAGTCACTAAAGAAAGACACAAAATGACCAAAAAGACACAAAATGACCAAAAAATGACACAAAAAGACACAAAATGACTAGAAAAAAAGACAAAATAACCAAAAAAAGACACAAAATGACCAAAAAAAGATACAAAAAGACACAAAATGACCAAAAAAGATGCAAAATGACTAAAAAAGACAAAAAATGACCAAAAAAAGACACAAAATGACTACAAAAAAGACACAAAATGACTAAAAAAAGACACAAAATGAGAATACATGTGGGAGTGTTGCAATGCAACATGGGACTTTTCCAGAACTTTGAAATCATCAACAAAAAATGACACAAAATGACCAAAAAAAGACACAAAATGACCAAAAAAAGACACAAAATGACTGAAAAAAGACACAAAATGACTTAAAAAAAAGACACAAAATGACTGAAAAAGGACACAAAATGACTACAAAAAAGACACAAAATGACTACAAAAAAGACACAAAATGACCAAAAAAAGACTCTGTGGAGCCGAGGCCTCTTCTTCTTCTTCTTCTCCTTCTTCTTCTTCTTCTTCTTCTTCTTCTTCTCCTTCTTCTTCTTCTTCTTCTTCTTCTTCTGTGTGGCAGAAACCAAAAGGATGAAGAAGAGCACAGAGGCAGCCTGAGGGGCCTGCAGTTATATTTACTGTCTGCTACGAAAAAAGAGAAGAGAGAGAGAGAGAGAAGGGGCGGATGGGAGGGGTTTAAAATAAAAAAAAGAAGGAAAAAAAACAACACAGGAACGAAAAAAGAGAGGGAGACAGAGGAGGGGTTGCCATGGCAACGGAAATATGGCTGCTCTTCAAAAACCTTGAATGTAGGTGGTGGTGAGATGAGTGTATGTGTGTGTTGTGTGTTTTTTTTTTTCCTCCTCGTCTTTTCCCTTTCAGTTTAGCAGATATTATGGATGTGCTGGATCCCTTTGATTTCACCCAGGACTCAAATGCCATCAGGGTTTTCTTTTTTTTTTTTTTGTGTAATTTTGTGGCCTGAGGGTTCTGTTTTTGGGCATGTAGAACATAGAGGGCTAGTGTGAAATGTGGGTTAGGCCCAACAGACCCCCCCAGCCTAGTGGGGGTTTATTTGGCAATCACTGTCAGTCTTGAAAAGCTTCAAAACGTGTTTTTACTCGAAGCAGACATTGTGATTTTTTTTTTTCTCCCACTGACATTGAGCGTTTCAGGGGATAAAAAAGACACAAAATGACTAAAAAAAGACACAAAATGACAAAAAAAAAGGCACAAAATGACTAAAAAAGACACAAAATGACAAAAAAAAGACACAAAATGACTAAAAAAAGACACAAAATGACAAAAAAAGACGGTGCTTGTTGTAAACAAACAGAGATCGCTAAGCTAACACCTCCTGCAGCAGCAGCACATACACACTGTACTGCTACAGAGCTAACTGTTAGCCTGTTAGCACATACACACTGTACTGCTACAGAGCTAACTGTTAGCACATACACACTGTACTGCTACAGAGCTAACTGTTGGCCTGTTAGCACATACACACTGTACTGCTACAGAGCTAACTGTTAGCCAGTTAAAACATACACACTGTACTGCTACAGAGCTAACTGTTAGCCTGTTAGCACATACACACTGTACTGCTACAGAGCTAACTGTTAGCCTGTTAGCACATACACACTGTACTGCTACAGAGCTAACTGTTAGCCTGTTAGCACATACACACTGTACTGCTACAGAGCTAACTGTTAGCCTGTTAGCACATACACACTGTACTGCTACAGAGCTAACTGTTAGCCTGTTAGCACATACACACTGTACTGCTACAGAGCTAACTGTTAGCCTGTTAGCACATACACACTGTACTGCTACAGAGCTAGCTGTTAGCCTGTTAGCACATACACACTGTACTGCTACAGAGCTAGCTGTTAGCCTGTTAGCACATACACACTGTACTGCTACAGAGCTAACTGTTAGCCTGTTAGCACATACACACTGTACTGCTACAGAGCTAACTGTTAGCCTGTTAGCACATACACACTGTACTGCTACAGAGCTAGCTGTTAGCCTGTTAGCACATACACACTGTACTGCTACAGAGCTAGCTGTTAGCCTGTTAGCACATACACACTGTACTGCTACAGAGCTAACTGTTAGCCTGTTAGCACATACACACTGTACTGCTACAGAGCTAACTGTTAGCCTGTTAGCACATACACACTGTACTGCTACAGAGCTAGCTGTTAGCCTGTTAGCACATACACACTGTACTGCTACAGAGCTAACTGTTAGCCTCAAAGGATTTTTATGCATCAAAGGGTTAATCGTCTTCATAGAATCAGCTTTTATTTCTCCTCACAGTGAACGTCTCTCCTCTTCTTCTTCTTCCTGGAAACTTTTCTGCTCCAACATGTTTGATAACATTGTGACGTTGAACAAAGAAGCATTGACACATTATCAGTCGTAACCAGTTTAGTTAATAAAGTTGGAATTTTAGTAGAAGGTTTCATAACATGTTAAACTGCCTTAGATGGGCTTCCCACATTAATCAAGTTTTGAAAGATTAGACCATTACTGGATTAATTTTGACCAGCTTGTGCTGATTTGCCTTGTTTATTAATTACCAGAAATTAATGACCACTAATTAAACATCAGATACACAAACAGGCTGCAGCATCTTCTTGTTTAGATCAACTGGCATCAAAGTTTTTGGTTGTTTTTCTTCCTTTCATGGAGCATCTGTCGGGTCACAGATCTGGCTTGTTGTCATCATCTTTGCACAAACGAGGAGCCCCGTTTCAAAATATATGCATATGTAGTTTTTTAGGGATGTCCCAATCCAGATTAGAGTGATTTAATCTTGAGTATCTGATGATATGTGATAAATCCTGACCCGATACTTCTATTTCCCTAGATGAGACAGCTTCCAAGTAGGGGTGTGCCATATCGTATCGTTCACGATAATATCGGTATATTTCTTTTGTGGTTAAAAAAATGCATATCATGATATTGGCAACATTCCTACTTCTTGATGTAGTGGCGTAAGGTTGACTTACACAACTGAATATACCGTTCTGCCCTCCAAACACACTGCTGCATTATGCATTTTGTTAGCCACAAGCTAACATTAGCTGACAATTCAAGTTGTTTTAATCACAAAAAGCTACTTACTTCCTGTAGCTAAACACATGCAGCTTTCAAAATAAGAGCATGGTGTGTTAACAGAATCAAAATAAGATGCCTTAAATAAAACATACAAGAACCTTTATTCTCCTTTACAAAATGTCATTAAAATATGCCCCCGGAGCCCCTAAATGGTTATTTTTATTATTTGCTCATACTCAAGAGTCAAGAGTAATTGTTTTTGTATTTGGCAACTGTTGAGATTTGCACTTCAAACTACATTTTAGATTTTTATTTTTTCATACAGACTAAAAAAAACATATTTTCTATATATTTTTTAGTATTTGGTAATATCATCAAAAATATCGTTATCGCAAAAATAGCCAGAAATATCGTGATATTCTTTTGGGCCATATCGCCCAGCCCTACTACCAAGTACATTAAAGTTATTAAAATCAGTCCAATGTTTATGCTTGACAACTGAATAGCTCTGATTTTGCACTGAGAAAAAAATTGCAAGCTGTTTCTTAATATTTATTTCCTATTTCATTCTCTCTCTCTCTTTCTTTTTTTTTTTTTTTGAACAAAATAACAAACCCTTTAGTTTGTCCTTTGTTTCTGTTTCAAGGAAACTTCTCCTCTTCTCTCCTCTGCTGTCCTCCACTGATTGTTTCTTTATTACACTAACCTGAATAAATGATATTCCCCTGAGGGCTTGTTTTCATCGTCCGTACATCTTTTACGTGATTATAAGTAGGGCTGGGCGATATATCGATATAAAAGATATATCAATATATTTCTAAATGTGATATGGAATGCTCCAGGCAAGCTGCAGCTTTTATTTAAGATATATTTTTAGTTAAATGTGTACTATATGTAGCTTTGATTTTTTTTAAAAAATGCTTACATTTTAATGTTGTATTTTCAAGGTTTGAAAAGTGCTTTTGGATTTTGGATAAATTGCTTAAAAATGCTTGAAATTCTTACTGTATTTCTCGTGCAATCTGACTATAGACAATTACATGTTCAATGAAAAAGATTGAATATTGAGATTAGCAAACTGTACTTTTGGTTGTTAAAAGTGTAAAACCATCGCTGTCGGTATGGTTGAGTGAATTAACCCTTTTAGCATGTTAAAACTCATTTAAAACATAAAAGTTAGAACCGTTGTAAGATACTGGAAAAGCCTGAAAATGGACCTGGAAAATCCTTGAAAAGTGCTTAAATTTGACCACTTAAAAAGTGTTTGAACCTTGTAAAAAGCAACAGATACTGAGTAGAAATGAGAAAATGAACAACCTTTCTCTTCCTCTCTTCCCATTCTCTTGGTATCCTGGATAAATACCTTTAATGTTATTGTACTGTGTGTATAACAAGGTTATAATAGTTTTTTAAATTTTATTTTTCATTGGTCTTAGTTTAAATTTTGTTGTGAATTTTTATTTTCAAATTCTGTTTTTCTAGTTTTAGTTTAGTTTTTATTAATTTTAGTTTTAGTTTTTTTGTAATGGACTATCTGTTGGGTGCCAGATTCAAAGAGGTCATAATAAATGTTTCCTTTATTTCCTTTGGTTTATCATTTCAGCCCCAATAAGGTTATTAACTCTTACAGTTCTGGGTGTTTTAAATTTTAGTTTGTGAATAGACATCCCAGTCTCAATAAACATATTTACCATGTGTTCCTGCATGTTCAAATAGAAACACTGAATGATGTATGAAAAAAGTTGACAAAGATGAAAACTAAGGACATTTTCACTATAATTTTAGCTAGTTTTAGTTAGTTTTGTAACCACAAAATACAGTTTCAGTTATTGTTTTTTTTTTTTTATAACTCATTTTTTTTTCAGTTTACAAAAATGTTTTTTTCAATTCTAGTTTTGGTTATTTTCGTAAGTTTTCATTAACTATAATAACCTTGGTGTATACTGTACAGTGGTGGTTCTAGACCAGTGTTCCTGTGGGGGCGAGTGTTTAATCAGAGGGGCACATTAAAAAACGGCAAAGATGATTTTTAAGCATTCACATATTTATTTTAGCTCATTTAAACATCTCATTTAAATATATTTGGAAGATACAAATACATTGAAACAATGAGACTCACCAACAATAACAATTATTTTTGTACAACAATGACATTTTCTCATTTTTGTGCACAATTACTTTCTTTATATTTTGGAAGTGCAGGACAGTAATAATGATCTTATTTTATATATAAAAGCTTTTATTGAACAATTAAACTATGAAACAATGTAACATTCTGGGTTCATTTTGTCAACAATGAGGTATTGTTTGAACAAAAAATAAGTAAGAATTGTTCTGTCGTTCATCGTTTTTCATCACTTTATTATTCATTTCACACAGGGGCCACAGCAGGGGCCAAGGGCTTCTTCACAGGGGCAGTGGCCCCTGGAGGCCCCTGTGAAGAACCACCATATACTGTATACCATATACTATATACCATGATACTGTATTGTGATAAATGTGACTGTGTCCCTGTTTAACTCTGTGTCTCTGTGTTCTGGTCGTGTTCAGGAACGGGAGAAAGTGGGAAGAGCACCTTCATCAAGCAGATGAGGATCATCCATGGAGCCGGATACTCAGATGAAGATAAGAGAGGCTTCATCCGCCTCGTCTACCAGAACATCTTCACCTCCATGCAGGCCATGATCCGCGCCACCGAGACCCTCAAGATCCCCTACAAGTTCGAACAGAACCGGGTCAGTCCAGGCTAAGTTCATCTACAGACCTTTAAAAACCACCTCAGTTCAATCAATCAGACTTTATTTGTAGAGCATGTTTCATACAAGAGAGATGCAACACAAAGCGCTTTACATGAAAAAGGAGAAAATAACAATAATAATAATAAAAATATAACGAAACATAGAAACAAGCAAACACCCATTCCACCATTCTATTAAAAACAAAACTGAGGAAGCTCCATCTCAACATGGAGCAGTGAGGAAACACTGGAGGCAGCTTAGAAATTAATTAGATAAAAAATAAAGTAAGATAAGATAAAGATAAAAAGGTTTTTAATAATGTTTTTAATAAATCAGGTAAAGAAAAAAGAAAATATTGTTTCAGACTAGGGCTGCACCTAACGATTATTTTGTTATTGATTCATCTATTGATTATTTTCTCAATTAATTGGATTAATCTATTGATTCACTTAACAAATTTACCACAAATAAGATGTTAAAAACGTCTCATTTATATTTCAATATTTTATTTAATAATCTTCTCTTAAAACGATCAAATATTAAAAACAAAGTATGCACTGCAGGGCATTATTCACGATTAAAATGTGATTAATTGTGCAGTCCTAATCTACGTAGATCAATAACAAGGTCCTTCCAGTCATTCCTTCTGCAATCTCTCCTGATTATATTAAAGTTGAAATAACTGAATTTGCTTTCTTCTCCACTGAACAGTGAAACCTAAACTGCTATGTGGACTATCAGAACCAGACTAGAGACCACAGTCTCCAGGTTTAATATTTGCATAAAGACGTGCTCTTAACACACTAAAATGACTTTTCTAGTCTATTATTTAGTGCCTCAGCGGTTCTTAACTCCAGTCCTCAGAGCTCTGCTGGGCTTTTATTGTGAACTTCTAATTGAGGGCTGGTTTACACCTGGGACACAGGTGAATGTAGTCCACCACTCAGTAGGACAGAAACCCACCAAACTCCTTCACTAGAGGCAGAATCACTGGTCTACATTATGAAACCACAGTACAGTCATATCGCAAACATGTCACGTTCAATAAAAGTTTATATAGTTAGGGCCACGGGGCAATCGCATCGGATCAATGATAGGTATTATGGTTTTGCCAAAAATTCCAGTCTGTCCACCTCTGCTGTCACTGTGCTGGAACAGGTGGCAGTTAATTCTGTTGATTGCTTTGATCTGATTGCCTTTGATCTTTGATGTGATTACAGTTACAGATACACACACACACACACACGCACGTAAGCGCGCACACTCCTCACACATGCATACACACACACACACACAGATACACACACACACAGATACACACACACACAGATACACACACACACACACACACACACACACACAGATACACACACACACAGATACACACACACACAGATACACACACACACACACACACATGCGCGTAAGCACGCACACTCCTCACACATGCATACACACACGCGCGCGGACACACACAGGTAACTTTATGTGATTTTCGCTACACACACACAAATGCGCGGGTAAGCGCGCACACTCCTCCAGATACATGTTTCGCACACACACACACACACACACACACACACATTTTGAGGTTAAAGGGCATAATTTGAAATCTCTGAATAATCTCATCATAGTGTACACACACCGGCAGTAGCCCCCGTGGCCCTTTCAGAATTTCCCCAGAGGAAACGTTCTAGTTAGGGCCTCGGGGCAATCGCCCCAAGCACTGGTCCCATACAGCAATATCTGTAGGGACCAGTGCTCGGGGCGAAGGCTCTTTAGTTAGTAAAGGTTGAGCTGTTTGGTCTAAACTGGCAGTGGAGAAAGTTACCTACAGATATCTCACATATATTAAGCAACATCTTCATAAATCTGGGTGCTTTTTTTGCTCTTTCTATTTGTTTGCTCCCAGTCCGTTCGTCATTAATCTAGATTTCTCTCACCTTTTTTTTCTGTTTCCAGTCCAACGCCATGCTGGTGAAGGAGGTGGACATCGAGAAGATCAACGGCTTCGACTACCCGTACATCGCCGCCATCAAGAGTCTGTGGGCCGACCCCGGCATCCAGGAGGCCTACGACCGCCGCAGGGAGTACCAGCTGTCCGACTCCACCAAATAGTACGTCTCTCTGTCTTCTCTGTGTAGATATTAGCTATAATAATAATAATAATAATAATATATGGTGTCTGTCTGGGGTTAACTATGGTATCTGTTGTGACTGTGACACCATGTGTGAGTGAGTTGTGTAATGTTTGTGTGTATGTTTGTGATGCTGGTTTAGGAACTGAAACAGATTATCAGTGTTATTAACATAACTATTAATTCTTAATACAACGCTGAATTATTCTCCTAAAGCAGGGGACTCAAACTGAAATTACCTGGGGGCTGCTGGAGGCAGTGTCAAAATGACCAGAAAAGACACGAAATTACTTTAAAAAGACAAAATTACAAAAAAAGACACAAAATTACTTTAAAAAGACACAAAATTACAAAAAAAAGACACAATGACAAAAAAGACACAAAATTACTTTAAAAAAATCACAAAATTACTTTAAAAAGACACAAAATTACAAAAAAAGACACAAAATTACAAAAAAAACGAAATTACTTAAAAAAGACAAAATTACAAAAATAGACAAAATTACTGAAAAAACACTAAATTACTTTAAAAAGACACAAAATTACTTTAAAAAGACACAAAATTATTAAAAAAGACATAAAATAAAAAAAGACAAACTTACCAAAAAAGACACAAAATGACAGAAAAAAACGAAATTACTTAAAAAAAGAAACAAAATGACCAAAAATACACAGAATTACCAAAAGACACAAAATGACCAAAAAAAGTAATTAAAGGGACCTTCCACACACAACACAGTAAAGTGCCATTCATATAAAACTCACATTAAACTTTCATATCAAGGTGGGGGCCACAAAATATCATCACGAGGGCCACAATTGGCCCGCGGGCCGCCAGTTTGAGACCTGTATCCTATAGGATCATTTCTGTGCAGCTATTAACATTTTCATAGGAAAACTCTGAATATGCAAATGGGAATATTTTCAAATGCAAAATTAAAACAGTAAATGAGAGTAAATGGTTCCTAATAATAATAATAATATTAATAATAATAATAATAACAAATGATGTCTCAATTCCCAGACTGATGTGTGTGATTCTCTGTGAATGAGTGTGTGTGTGTGTGTGTGTGTGTTGTGTGTATAATTACCTGTTGCACAATTTAATAATCCCACACAACAAATATATAATACACAGGACTAATGATCTCTAATTGGCTTGTAATTGTTGGTTATTTTCCACCATGAGTGTTTATGTACAGTATGAGATTATTGTTATATAATTATTTAGTAGTGTTTATTCTCAATGGGCTAAAAGAGAGTAAAGCCTCTTATTATTCACAATTTAATGTAAATGTTGAGCTTTAAGTTTATTATGTGATGGCAGAAGAGATAACATCAGATTAAAAAATAAATAAAAAAGGTTGCCAAGGTGTATCAAGTCAGACTTTATTTGTAGAGCACTTTTCATACAAAAGAGATGTAACACAAAGTGCTTCACATAAAAAAGGAGAAAGTCATAATAATAATAATAATAATAATAATAACAAATCATAAAAACAAGAAAACACAAACTGAGGAACCTCCATCTCAACTTGGAGCAGTGAGGAAATACTGGAGGCAGCTTAGAAATTAATTAGATAAAATAAATATTAAAAAAGTAAGGTAAGATAAAATAAAATAAAAGTAAATAATAATAATAATAAAAAGTAAAAAAAAAAAAGCTAGATAGAAAGATTAAAACAATAAACACATTATTAAGAAGTAGAGCATGATTTATATTTATATATATATATATATATATATATATATAAATGAAAATAAAAGAGAATATGTTATAACACTAAGGTGCATGAGCAGAAAAATCTCTAAAAATGGTAAAAGCCAAATTAAAAAGAAAAGTCTGTACACATCTGCAGCTTGTTGTTTATAGACAAATGTGTCGGCCTCCTCTTGTTGTTGTTGTTGTTGTTGTGTGTGTGTGTGTGTTTGTCATAATTACATTATAATAATAATATGAGACTAAAAGGTTTAAATGTCCAGAGGCCCCTGACTTGTTTCTAGTGCCCCCTGGTGGCGACTCGCTGCATTACAGCCTGTTAATGCTGCTTCAGTCAGTCAGCCTCATCAGGTGGAATATCTCCAGCAGGGAGGGGCCACTAGTGCTGCAGGGGCCACAATGTTTCATTATCTACTACCACAGGGCCACATATAGGAGCGGCCCCTAACCAGATATGATGAAACTGACATTTTAAATATGTTTACAGTGCAGTAATATACATATTTCATGCTCAAATGCATGTCATTTTGTGTCTTTTTTAAAGTAATTTAGTGTTTTTTCAGTCATTTTGTATCTTTTTTTGGTCATTTTGTGTCTTCTTTTGGTAATTTTGTGTCTTTTTTTTTTTTTAAATGTCTTTTTTAAATAATTTTGTGTCTTTTTTGGGTCATTTTGTGTCTTCTTTTGGTAATTTTGTGTCTTTTTTTTTTTTTAAATGTCTTTTTTAAATA
Organism: Centropristis striata; assembly: GCF_030273125.1. Lineage (NCBI taxonomy): Eukaryota > Metazoa > Chordata > Actinopteri > Perciformes > Serranidae > Centropristis > Centropristis striata. The sequence goes on from NW_026739045.1 coordinate 28,492, forward strand.
ATTTTGTGTCTTTTTTGGGTCATTTTGCATCTTTTATTGGTCATTTTGTGTCTTATTTTATTTTAAATGTATTTTTAAAATAATTTTGTCTTTTTTAATAATTTTGTATCTTTTTTTGGTAATTTTGTGTCTTTTTTAAACTTAACATATTTCATGCTCAAATGCATGTTTAACAGTATAAATAGGAATACAAAAGGTTTGAAGCAAATTTTGTGCATTTTTACACTGCACTTTTAAGATTTCATGTTTTTGGTCATTTTGTGTCTTTTTTGATGATGTCATCACTCTAGCCTCTCCATAGGGTAACATTGGGGGGATTTTTTACCATGTTTTTGTCTTTTTGGTCATTTTCTGTCTTTTTTTGTGTTCATTTTGTGTCTTTTTTTGGTCATTTTGTCTTTTTTGGTCATTTCGTGCCTTTTTTTGATGATGTCATCACTCTCCATTGGGGGGATTTTTTGGTCTTTTTGTGTCTTTTTTGTTAATTTTGTGTCTTTTTTTTTTGGTCATTTTGTCTTTTTTGGTCATTTTGTGTCTTTTTTGATGATGTCATCACTCTAGCCTCTCCATAGGGTAACATTGGGGGGATTTTTTGGCGTGTTTTTGTCTTTTTGGTCATTTTCTGTCTTTTTTTGGTCATTTTCTGTCTTTTTTGGTCATTTTCTGTCTATTTGTTTACAGTGCAGTAACTTAACATATTTCCAACTCAAATGCATGTAGAACAGCATAATTAGGAATACAAAAGGTTTGAAGCAAATAAAAAACTGATTTCTTTTATTTTTCCAGTGAAAGAACAGCAGATAAAACATTAATTACAAGAAGTAATTTTGTGCATTTTTACTCTGCACTTTTAAGATTTCATGCTCAAATGCATGTAGTTGTACTGAGGGCCACTTCAAGTGAGGCTGAGGGCCGTATGTGGCCCCCGGGCCTCCAGTTGCCCACCCCTGCTCTATGCTATGTTAATCTAAATATGTAAGCTGTTTATTTGTTTCTGCATGAGTATGAGTGAGTAAATGATTGAATCTGTGTTGATTCCAGTGTTCTCCACACTGTTCATGTATATCTCCAGTTACCTTAGCGATATAGACCGTGTGACCGCGGAGGGATACGTTCCCACCCAGCAGGATGTGCTGAGGGTCCGTGTTCCCACCACGGGTATTATAGAGTACCCCTTTGACCTGGAGAACGTCATCTTCAGGTACCGCCGAGGCTGCAGGGCTGCACAGGACACAAGCCACTGATGTCTGGCACAGATTATTAAGATTATTAACACATTACATCAACCGGGGCTCGTTTTTTGTCTCTGTGTGAATTATATGGAGGTCGATTTGTGCCAAAATGTTCAAACAACACTTCTTCAAATTCAAACAAAAATATTAATCAAAATATCAAATACAAAATTTAAGCAAAACAAAATAAAGTCAAAGACAAAATTCAAAACTTGCAAACAAACAAAACAACAGTTATTCAAATACTTAAAGACAGATTTATTTTGCAATTACACAAATAATTTGATTGCAAGTTTTGAATTTTGTCTTTATTTTTTTTTTTTGTTTAAATTTTGTATTTTATATTTTCATTAATATTTTTTTATTAGTCTTTTTTTAAATACTTTTTGTCTTTCTGTGTATTTTTTGGTAATTTTGTGTCTTTTTTTAAGTCATTTAGTGTTTTTTCAGTCATTTGTATCTTTTTTTGGTAATTTTGTGTCTTTTTTTAAAAAAAGTGTCTTTTTTTAAAAAAAGTGTCTTTTTTTAAATAATTTTTTGTCTTTTTTTAAAAATAATTTTGTCTTTTTTGGGTATTTTTTGAAAATCTTTTTTTGGCAATTTCAAATCCTATCTCAAGGACCGCACCTTCCGTGTAACTTGGAGGGGTTCTGTTTCAGAACCCTGTCTACTCACCACCGGGGTCCCTCAAGGCTCGGTCCTTGGTCCGCTCCTCTTCTCGATTTACACCAACTCCCTTGGCTCCCTCATCCACTCGCATGGCTTCTCCTATCATAGCTATGCCGACGACACCCAGCTAATCTTCTCATTTCCCCAGTCTGAAACACGTGCAGCAGCACGTATCTCTGCATGTCTGGCCGACATCTCCCAGTGGATGTCCTCGCACCACCTCAAACTCAACCTGGGAAAGACTGAGCTACTTTACCTCCCAGGGAAAGGCTCCCCCACCACTGACTTCCACATCACTGTCCAGGACACAGTGGTTGCCTCCACAGAAACCGCCAAAAACCTTGGCGTAACTCTTGACAACCAACTGTCCCTCTCAACAAACATCACCGCCACCACCAGATCTTGCAGATTCTTGCTGCATAACATCAGGAGAATCCGCCCGTTTCTCACCCAGAAGGCAGCTCAGGTCCTGGTCCAGGCACTGGTCATCTCACGCCTGGACTACTGCAACTCCCTCATGGCAGGTCTGCCTGCCAAAGCCATCCGACCTCTACAACTCATCCAGAATGCAGCTGCTCGATTGGTCTTCAATCTTCCCAAATTTTCACACACAACATCCCTCCTCCGCTCTCTGCACTGGCTACCAGTGGCTGATACGCTTCAAGACTCTAGCTCTGGCGTACTCTGCTGCTAACGGTTCAGGTCCTACTTACATCCAGGACCTTGTCAAACTCTACACCCCTGCCCGTCCTCTCCGCTCTGCATCAGCCAAACAGCTAGCGACTCCCACCTTGCGTGGGTCAACTCGCCTCAAAACCTCTTCCAGACTTTTCTCTGTCTTGGCTCCCAAATGGTGGAACGAGCTCCCCACCGACATCAGGACCTCAGACAGCCTGTACATCTTCCGCCGCAGGCTGAAGACCTATCTCTTCCAACAATACCTCGGTTAAGTCATGGTCACCTAACAGATATATATATATTAAAAAAAAAAAAAAAAAAAAAAATTTCTTCTTCTTTTCTCTTCTTTTCTTCTTTAACATATAGCACTCCTTAGCAATGACAGTTAGCTCTTAAAGTTATGTACTTACTCGATTCCTATGGTCTATGTCTAGTACCTTCAGGTTGAATGCACTTATTGTAAGTCGCTTTGGACAAAAGCGTCTGCTAAATGACATGTAATGTAATGTAATGTAATTTTTTGTCTTTTTAAAAAAATGTCTTTTTTTAAAATCATTTTTTGTCTTTTTTTAAAATCATTTTTTGTCTTTTTTTAATAATTTTTGTGTCTTTTTTAATTTGTGTCTTTTTTGGTAATTCTGTGTATTTTTTTGTCATTTTGTGTCTTTTTTAAGTAATTTAGTGTTTTTTCAGTCATTTTGTATTTTTTTTTGGTAATTTTGTGTCTTTTTAAAAAGAAATTGTCTTTTTTTAAATAGTTTTGTGTCTTTTTTGGGTAATTTTGTATCTTTTTTAAATAATTTTGTCTTTTTTAAATAATTTTGTCTGAACATTTTGGCACAAATCTACCTCCATAGAATTGCACTTGATTAAAAAATGCCCCAAAAATGACTAAATGGGTCACCTGTTTAGTCGCCTGTCAGCACAATTATAAACCTGCAGAAACTCTCATCACTGTGGTGAAACTCATGCTGCTTTACCTGAACAGACCCAGAAACTAAAGATGATGTCATGTTTAGATGAAAGGCCCCTGAGGGCCACAAACTGATCAGACGTCAGTGGTTTGTGTTTCTAAATGTTTCTGGCTCCAGGATCAACCTGAAGGCAGACGAGCTGCACCGTAGCGTGTTGGGGAGCATTAAACACCAGAAGAAGAAGGACTCGTGATGTTTAGTGATGTCAGAGATTCTCCAGGAAGTTCTTAGACAATCAGGGAAACAATCGGGCTCAAACTGGAACACAGAAGAGCTGAAATTTAGATTAAAAAGTCTTCCTGACAAACCTTTTAGCTTCCTGTTCTCTTTGATATCACACCTGTCAGAGCCTTCTTTATTAGATCTGCTGGAGTCACTGCTGCTTCTTCTCTGTCTCCAATATAAACCACAAACTCCACAAACTGTTATCAATAGGCCTGTCATGATAATAACCAGATTCTGTAGGAGAATATAGATATATTGTCCAAAACATAATCACTATTCTAATTGCAGTATCTACATTTTTGGTTGAAATACAGTTACTAAAACTAAAAAATGAACTCCTTGATGTCTGTTTTATCTTGTGACAAAATTTTAGATTTAGATTTTGCTTTATTTCAGAGTAGGGCTGCAACTAACGATTATTTTCATTCTCGATTAATCTGTTGATTATTTAAACGATTAATCGATTAGTTGTTTGGTCAATAAAATGTTTCAATTCCTTTTGCACATTGTTCCATGATAAAGGGGCGTAACTAAAAGCTTTCTTACCTAATTCAGTTTTCAGTAACTACATTTTGGGTCGAAATTGAGTTATAACTAAAAATGAACTCCTTGATGTCTGTTTTATCTTGTCTTATCTTTCAAGATTTCAACTTCAATTTTGCTTTATTTCAGAGAAATAATTGTATAAAAAACACAAAATCCAACTCGAAACCAAGCAGTAATTGCACTTACCACAGTCTGCTTTGGATATATATACTAATTTAAACATGAAAATAATAGAAATTATGAGTTTATTTGAAAGGGCAATTATTGTAAAAAAGTGAGATAAAATGATATTAAGACTAAAATATAACATTACTTAATAATATTAAGTCTAAAATACGCAAATCTTTGAATAGAGTTGTTAAACACTTTTAAATACATTTATAACAAAATCAATTTAAAATGTTTATTCACTGAAAACTAAATATAAAAGCTGAAAGAAGACAACAACATTATAGTTACTGCTCTCTGTTTATCATCACTATTAGAACCTTTTACAGCAAAAGTGTAGTAACTATGTTTTTGGGGTCAAAGATCAAATAAACATCATGATTTTTAAGCATAAAAATGACATCATCAATACATGTAGAAATAAGTGTCATATCACTAACCTACCTATAACACATTTGTCTGGCCAGTTAAAGCGCGTTAAAAAAACTTTAAAGCAGTTTTTCTCAGTTTTACCCTTTGTGTAATTACTGCAGTTAGACTTTGTAGGGCAAAATAAATTACAAGACATATATTTTAACATGTCATTATGATATAATGGCACTAATGATAATATAATGCCATAATAATGCAAATAGACCCTTTAAAAACCTTTAATTTTGTGCATGTAAGACAGAAGCAGAGCGACTGGAAATGACAGAATTCAGCTTAAACTGTGAAACTATTTTTATAGGGTTACTATAAAAACCCTGCTGTTATTACAACATCATGTGTAACGCCTGCAAACATAATAAGTCCCTGCAAACATAATTGTTATGACATTTGTGGTAAATCTCGTGTTACATCTGTAGCAGGAAGCAGCGGCTGCTACGTTTATGGAAAATTTATTACGTTTGTGGGATTATTGCATTAAAAGCTGCAGATTTTTATTATGTTTGTGGGCGTTACACCCTGTAAAAACCTTTTAATATTGTGCATGTAAAACAGCAGCAGTACAACTGGAAATTACAGTATTCAGCTTAAACTGTAAAAAAAACCCACTACGGACAACTTATAGTGGCTGTTTTTACAACATCATGTTTGATAATAAAAAAAAGTTTTGCTGCGCTCAATAAGTGGATATTGTGATTATTGTGATAGGCCTAGTGGTCAATTAGAGAAGTCAACTCAAATCAGTTAGCAGCTTAATCTCCAGAATCAGATGCTGGTTTATGGACGGAGAGTGTTGTTTAAAATTAAAATAGTTTTACCCTTTGCGTAGTTTATTTATAGAGCAGATAAAATCACAAAGTGCTTTACAGAAGATAAAAACAAAGAAATAAGACACATTTAAAACACAGTTGTATGGGCAGTATAGATTACAAGACATGTAATATATTATGTTATTATGATATAATGGCACTAATGATAATATAATGGCATAATAATGCAAATACGCCCTTTAAAATCTTTTAATTTTGTGCATGTATGACAGAAGCAGAGCGACTGGAAATGACAGAATTCGTTAGTGAACATGCAGGAACACATGGTAAATATAGGAAATATAGGCAAAATTTTATCTTTAATTTTAATTTAATTTAATTCTACTAAAACTAATAAAAACTAAACTAAAACTAACTGAATTTGAAACAAAATTGACAACGAAATTAAAACTAAAACTAATGAAAAATCCCAAACTATTATAACCTTGATAATGGCATAATAATGCAAATACGCCCTTTAAAAACCTTTAATTTAGTGCATGTAAAACAGAAGCAGAGTGACTGGAAATGACAGAATTCTGCTTAGCAACTATAAAAAAAAACACTACAGACAACTTATAGTGGCTGTTTTTACAACATCATGTTTGATAAAAAAGTTTATAAGTGGATATTGTAATTATTGTGACAGGCCTAGTGGTCAATTAGAGAAGTCAACTCAAAGTTAAAATTGTTTTACCCTTTGCGTAGTTTATTTTTACGGCACTTTTTACAGATAAAATCACAAAGTGCTTTACAGAAGATAAAAACAAAGAAATAAGATAGAGGAACACAAGACATTTAAAACACAGTTAAAACACAGTTGTATGGGCAGTATAGATTACAAGACATATAATATATTATGTTATTATGTTATAATGGCACTAATGATAATATAAGGGCATAATAATGCAAATACGCCCTTTAAAAACCTTTAATTTTGTGCATGTAAGACGGAAGCAGAGCGACTGGAAATAACAGAATTCTGCTTAGCAACTATAAAAAAAAACATTAAAAAGCACTACGGCCAACTTACAATGGCTGTTTTTACAACATCGTGTTTGATAAAAAGTTTATAAGTTATATTGTGATTATTGTGACAGGCCTAGTGGTCAATTAGAGAAGTAAACTCAAAGTTTAGCAGCTTAATCTCCAGAATCAGATGCTGGTTTATGGACGGAGAGTGTTGTTTAAAATAGTTTTACCCTTTGCGTGGTTTATTTATAGAGCACTTTTTACAGATAAAATCACAAAGTGCTTTACAGAAGAGAAAAAGAAAGAAATAAGATAGAGGACAGTTAAAACACAGTTGTATGGGCAGTATAGATTACAAGACATATAATATATTATGTTATTATGTTATAATGGCACTAATGATAATATAAGGGCATAATAATGCAAATACGCCCTTTAAAAACCTTTAATTTAGTGCATGTAAGACAGAAGCAGAGTGACTGAAAATGACAGAATTCTGCTTAGCAACTGTAAAAAAAAAACATTAAAAAGCACTACAGACAACTTATAATGGCTGTTTTTACAACATCATGTGTAACGCCTGCAAACGTAATTGTTATGACATTTGTGTTACGTTTGTAGCAGGCAGCAGCAGCTATTATGTTTGTGGAAAATGTATTACGCTTGTGGGATTATTGCATTAAAAGCTGCAGATTTTTATTACGTTTGCGGACGTTACACCCTGTAAAAACCTTTAATTTTGTAGCAGTACAACTGGAAATGACAGAATTCAGCTTAGCAACTATAAAAAAACACTACAGACAACTTACAACGGCAAGGAAAACCCTGCGTGTTTGATAAAAAGTTTATAAGTTATATTGTGATTATTGTGACAGGCCTAGTGATCAATCAGAGACATAAACTCAAAGTTTAGCAGCTAAATCTCCAGAATGAATCAGATAAACGTTGTTTGTGGACAGATCGGAGCAGCAGCAGTGACTCTGACTAACACTCTTTCTCTCTCTGATGTCTCTTTTCTCTGAAGCTTCCTCAACAGGACTGGTCCACTTCCTGGAATGGCGGGGGGGGGCAGCAGAGGGGGGGTTGCTGTAACAGCCTGTCACGCTTTATATAACTGTTTTTCTGTCTTTTTTTCCTCTCTCTCTCTCTCTCTTTCCCTCGACTGGCCTGTCTGTAGTTATCTTTCCGATCTGGATCGTATTGCAGATTCCGGCTATCTTCCCACTCAGCAGGATGTGCTCAGGGTTCGCATCCCCACCACAGGAATCATAGAGTACCCCTTCGACCTGTCAAGCATCATTTTCAGGTAGAACGAGGCCCGTTTGGCTCCGTACTCCTTCATCCTCATACGTCATCTGATGTCTTTTTTTATCCCAAAACGCCACAAAAACCATGTTGTTTTTTCGTCCTCCCATTTAACGGAAATAACTTTTAATTCATGCTTTTAACTCAAGTGCCTGCATCCTATTTTTACTCCTCTTTTAACCACAGGGCTGCACAATTAATCAAATTTTTTGGCCGCCACGATTAAATTAAACTACGTCTCTCCTGCATATCTAATCAACACTTTCTACACCAGTAGTCCTCCAACCACCAGGGGGCGGGGCAGTTTTTTCTCCCCTGAAAAAAAACCTGGTTTCTGATTGGATAGAACGCTAAGCAGGATGTGATGTAGTACTCAACACCATAGATATCTATGAGAAAGGGTAGATGGCTCGAGGCGGAGTCACCAGCGTCCCTATACGGCGGCCATCTTGCCACAGGCAGCCCCGCCCACTCATAACATCAGTTTACGGTGCACGTAGCATTTAAATAGCCACAGATTGATTCATTTTAAACCGATTTTCAAACGGTTTGGTTTGTTATAAACCTCAGAGTTATGGTTATGTTCCTGCATACTCAAGAATAATTTTAACCATGGACTTTCATAAATAAACATTAAGCAGATAGGCAGAGCAATAGCTATAGGTCTTTTTTTGGTGGGTATTTTTTTGTCTTTTTTGACACAAAAAAAGAAACAAATGACGTAAAATGACCAAAAAAGACATAAAAAGACAAAAAAACACAAAAAAAGGAGAAGAGTTGAACAAGTTGAAGCGGCACAGTCCTCCTGCAGCAGTCTCTCCCAGCTGCAGAGCCAGAGGGGATGTTAACCCCTTAGCGTCCAGTCTGCAAATTGCTAACAGGCTAACAGTTAGCTCTGTAGCAGTACAGTGTGTATGTGCTAACAGGCTAACAGTTAGCTCCGTAGCAGTACAGTGTGTATGTGCTAACAGGCTAACAGTTAGCTCTGTAGCAGTACAGTGTGTATGTGCTAACAGGCTAACAGTTAGCTCTGTAGCAGTACAGTGTGTATGTGCTAACAGGCTAACAGTTAGCTCTGTAGCAGTACAGTGTGTATGTGCTAACAGGCTAACAGTTAGCTCTGTATCAGTACAGTGTGTATGTGCTAACAGGCTAACAGTTAGCTCTGTAGCAGTACAGCGTGTATGTGCTAACAGGCTAACAGTTAGCTCTGTAGCAGTACAGTGTGTATGTGCTAACAGGCTAACAGTTAGCTCTGTAGCAGTACAGTGTGTATGTGCTAACAGGCTAACAGTCAGCTCTGTAGCAGTACAGTGTGTAGGTGCTAACAGGCTAACAGTTAGCTCTGGAGCAGTACAGTGTGTATGTGCTGCTGCTGCAGGAGGTGTTAGCTTAGCGATCTCTGTTTGTTTACAACAAGCACCAGACACTAAAAACTGTTGCTATTGTTTGTTTAAAAGTAGTGCAATAAAAATACAGACATTTTTTTCCCTAACATGATAAATAATCGTGATTAATAATGGTGATTATAATATTTGGCCCTAATGGTGCAGCCCTACTCTAACCCTTCCCTCTAATCCTAGAAATTAAAATCATTATTTTACAGTCTCTTCATCCTCGTCCTACACTTTCTTTTACCTCGTGCCACCAACAGAACATAACACGAGCCCCCCGATGAACACAAAGTCCTACATTCTGGTGCCCGGTCTCTGTAAATGGGTCACCTCCTCTCTTCCTCCTCCTCCTCCTCCTCTCCTCCTTTCCTCTCCGGCTGGCAGAAGAAACGAGGTCGTCCTCTCCGCGGTGGAGGAATGTTATTTTGGGCAGCAGGTCCTGCAGGGCCTATATTGGCCCTGGGTCTCTGTGGACCACAGTGGACTGGGCCACCACCAGGGGGCAGCGTTGCATCGTCTGTTATATTAGATTTCTGCAGGTTTTTCAGAGAGCAGCTGGTTCTGGAGGCTTCACCTGAGCACCCAGAGGTGAAACACAGTACAGGAAGTTATGCATTAAAGCCCCACTGATGCCGTTTATATCATATAACGGCATTACATCAAAGGTTCTTGACCGGAAAGATTTTTTACTGAATCGTTTGTCACAAATGAAGACTTTTAATGAAACTGGGACCTAAAACTCCCTGACGAGTGACGTGTGACCTCATCAAGGAGAAGATGAAACCTTCTGAGGATTCAAACATCCATCAGTCACGATTTCAGACAGGATCGCTCTCCATGAATGGTGCTGGAGACATTGCAACACTTAAATATCACTAGAACATATTCTAGAGATCTCCACGGGTCGTTAAAGTTGTAATAAGAACAGAAAACAAAGTCTTTACCATCACTTTACGTTTGTTTTCTGCATGGGAAGCTCAAAAACCATTTATATATATATATATATATATATATATATATATATATATGCCAGACTTGAAGGTAAAAAAAAAAAAGAAAAACTATGTAAAGATGGTTACGGAGGAGGGAAAAAGTACAGTCAGCCTCAACTCTGACCTCACGTTACCGCGGTAACCAAAAGAAACAAAATTAATTTAAAGAGACAGTACTCAGAAGGCGATCATTACAATATGTCAACTTGTTTTAACCCAAAAATCCTACCCCTAAATGTCAAAGATCTGTGATGTGACATAAATATTACATTGGATCTTCATGGTATTTATGTTTATAATATTTCTTATTTTAAAATAAAAAAAATACTAGACACATTTTCTGCTTACAGACACAAATTTGTGAAACGTTTATCAAAATTGTGACATTAATAGTGCTGTTTAACAACAAATTATTTTTCTGATTTGTTTTTAATTGACATGAGAATAAATCAATAATAAATCAATAAAAATATATAAATTTGCCTTTTTTGTTTGCATCTCCATAACATAAATCAAAATTGTGACTTTAAATTGTTCAGGAAATATGGTAAGAACAAGTTAAATGCAATAAAGGACAAACTATTAACAGATTAGAATTGTTAAATGGGTTTAAACTAAAAAAAAAAAAATCTTTTTGAGATTAGCTACTTTTTCACATTTCTGTTTCCAGTCACAGCCACATTTTGGAGAAGTCTTGCTGAGGAATTTAATGAGACAAAACAAAATTTGGCAACGAAATTAAAACTAAAACTAATGAAAAATCCCAAACTATTATAATTTCTGCAACCTAACCTGAGCTGCTAAAAGGAGAAAAGAAACAGGATAAGCCACTTTAAATGGCTTCAGTGTTTACCAGCCTGTTCCCAGGTGCAGAAGTTTTCGTGCCAATTATTTTGCTTAGTCAGCTGTATTAGTTTGTCTCTATATATATGTAAACTCTTTTTAAGTTAATTATGGTATTTTTTATTTATAAAATAAATTATTATTATTAAGGAAAGGAACAAAATCTGGAGCCAACCTAGTTTAAAACCTCTAAAGGAATTTAAAGACACTTATTTTATTTCTATTTGGATGGTGATGATGTAATGCGAACCAGTGTATCATTCGTTCTTTCCATTTTCAATTGGCAATCAAATATCAAATAATGAAAAATTGACTGGTTATTTTGTTAGTTTTTTTTATTATATGCCCTTTTTTCCATTTCGTATTTTTGATCTGAGATTGAAATATGAATTTTTCGTTTTTTGTGTTATAATAGAAAACCAATAACAAAATAACCAGTGAATTTTTCATTATTTGATTTTTGATTGCCAATTGAAAATGGAAAGAACGAATGATACACAACAAAGTTTTGGAGGGTTAGGAGGTGGAGTGTAAACAGTTTTCCTTTTTGTTGTTCAGACCAACAATAAAACCGATTTTTAACTACAAATCAGAAGATAAATAAAATATAAAACTTGTGAGTGACACTATAAAATATCTACACAACAAATATGAACTGTAGAATCAAATAAAACAGAATAAAAGTATTGTTTTTAATCGTATCGTTTATCACAGAGATGTGCAACCCTATTGGTCAGCTGTATTAGTTTGTCTCCTAGTAAGTAATAAAGTAATAGTAAATATATAAATCATACTTGTTGTGATGCAGTTTCTTCAGCTTGTAGCGTCTCACTTGGATACGAGTCGTCCTTCCTGTGAACAGACTCGTCATCACAGGTTTCCCTGTTTCTGTCCGTCCTCTTCATCTTTTTGTCTCCGTCGTCTCATTTTTTGTCCTTCATTTCCCCGTTTGTCTTCTCCGAGTGCATTTCAGAGCTTCACAAACTGTTTGTGTGGTGTTTTATCACAGACACACAACCAGGGCAGGTAGAGAAAGCTGCTGGTAGAGAGATTTAACATGTTAATGTGTTCTTTACTTTCACCGTAGAGCAGAAACACAAACACATGAACGCCACTCACTTTAAGAAACTGAATAGTTCTTTCAAGAATATGCATTTCTAGAAAATCTGTTGTTTTATTTATTTCCAAGGCTTTCATATTTGCTACAAAACCCAAATTCGAGCCACATGTAACTGTTCTGAGGGGTTGTTCTGCAGATTTCTACGGATATTTTCCCCATTTTAGGAGAAACACTGAGATGCTTTGTGAATATGTTTTATCTGAACCAGAATCTAGTTTTAACTTTCAAGGAAAATTCTTAGAAAATGTCATAAGTCGAAGAAAATTCTTTGAATTTTGTCACATCATTTTTACTAAGAAGCTTTGGGTATATTATATAAAGTCATGGGAATAAAAGATTAAACCACCATTTTTTCCTTTAATTTCTTGTTTATTTTAATGTCTGGTTCAACTAAAGGTTCATTTGTTTGGACAAATATAATGATAACATCAAAAATAGCTGATAAGAGTTTAATTTAAGAGATGATATCTAGACATTTAACATTTTTATTCATAATGATTATGGTTATTATCAATAAAACCATGTTAAATGTCTAGATATCAGCTCTTAAAGCCTTTAAAAGTTGTTAATTATTTTTTCTACATGTCCTAAAACCACTCTGAGGTCATGGGGTCCTTATATAGTCTACCAGGGGACTAACGAGGGTTAAATGATGGCTTAAACTGTGTTCAAATGATCTCTTAAGGTTTTCATAATTACACCATGAATAACACAGACTAGATTTTATTATAAGGCCTTATTATTTCCTTGTCCAGAGCATTTTTTTTCCTCTTTTTGGAGCTGCGTCTGCTCAGACGTCATGGACTTTAGACTTTAAACAGTGAAAGAAACAGTTTCCTGAACTGAGTGGTGTTGGTTCTGAACCGATCCTGGACCGTCTGAACGGGAAGCTTTCCTCTCATGCATGACTCACCTACTGACACAAGCACATTCACACTTTGTCTGTTTAGTTGGTTTTGTTGCCAAATATAGAAATCTGATCTGCACCATTTAAAACACATGAGAAGAACTTGTGAATCTGATTAATTCCTCTTCTTAAGGTTTTGAATCCATCAGGTGTTGTTTTTTGCCTAAAATGAAGTTAATAGGACATCAAAATAGTCTTTACTTCTTTTTTAATAGTAAAAATCTGCGTTACTCTGTCCCAGAGTGAGAGACTATATATCTTTATTTGGGTCATGTTCTGAAAATGTTTAACCCTTTGATGCACAACATGCTCTAAAGTGACCCGATATGTATGAGTTTTTATGTTCTATATTCTTTACAATAAATTAATTTCATCATTCAGTATTCCAGGTTTTCCTCAAATAACTTGTTTTTGATCATCATACATCCTAATTTTTTGTTTTCATTTCTTACTTTTTGAATAAAATCCCTTTTTGTGTCACAACTCAATTTTTTAGCTAAGTAGCTTGCTAAGCTAACTACTTAGCTAACTTCTTGGCTAAGTATTTAGCTAAGTAGCTTGCTAAGCTAACCACTTAGCTAACTTCTTGGCTAAGTATTTAGCTAAGCAGCGTGCTAAGCTAAATACTTCGCTAAACCCCCTTTTTTTATCACTACTCTTCTAATGCAGAAGGTGATTTCTGACCCATGTTGGTCATTAGAAGGTGTTTATATGTTGTCACCAATTTAAAACCTGACAAAGAAGACACAAATATTAACTATCCTAGTTTGTTAAATTGGTGTTTTTCCAATGTAAATTATTATTTGGTGGCTCTAATAAGTCTCAAATGTTAAAATATGTGATTTTCCAAAGTAATCTGGTGGTTCTAACAACTCTTTTAAAGTTAAACCTTCAAAATAAGACAAACATAGTTACACATATACTCAAACTGTTAATTTAGTGAATCACTTTTTGTATCACTACTCTTCTAATGCACAACATAGGTCAAAAATGACCCATATCCATTTTTTGTCGAAGTAGCTTGTTAAGCTAACTACTTGGCTAACTTCTTGGCTAAGTATTTAGCTGAGTAGCTTGCTAAGCTAAATACTTAGCTAAACCCCCTTTTTTATCACTACTCTTCTAATGCACAAGGTCATTTTTGACCCATGTGTGTAAACTTGATGTAATAATACAAAAACTATTTTTCTTCATAAAGTATGAAAGGCAAAATGTATAAAATGATCTGTTTGAATAAAAAAAAGATATTCAAACAAACAGCCAGCATGAAATAACATGGGGGATGAATGCAGGTTATTTTTGACCCATGTTATGTATTAAAAGGTGTTTATATGTTGTGCATCAAAGGATTAAAAAAGAGATAAAAACAAACCAGTTCCTCTGTTATATGCAGGTTTTTGTACAAAGTAGCAGGTCTTAATTTAATATTCAGTATTTGTAACTTAATTATCTTGATGGATTCAAACCTCCTTTAGAGGAAAAAAACAAAAACAAAGTGCATTTTAATACAGTAAATCATTGAACTAGGTCACCAAGAGATGTACACTAATTTATATTTTCTCTTCTTGATTCTTCACCTGTTCTCCTCCTCCTCCTCGTCTTCATCCTGCCGTCAGGATGGTGGATGTGGGAGGTCAGAGGTCAGAGAGGAGGAAGTGGATCCACTGCTTCGAGAACGTCACCTCCATCATGTTTCTGGTGGCGCTGAGCGAGTACGACCAGGTCCTGGTGGAGTCCGACAACGAGGTCAGAGGACGCACCAACACAGGAATCATTAAAACATATATATGATGTTGTAGCTTCACACACTGTAAAAAAGGTGTTTAAAAACCAGATAAAAACACTAAAGCATGTTGAACACTTAAAATAAGAAACTAACTCTGAAAACAAGATAAATTATTTTCATCGTTGTGTCTTTTTAGTGGTAATTTTTACATCTATTTTTGGTAATTTTGTGTCTTTTTTTGGTAATTTCACGTCTTTTTTGTTCATTTTGTGTCTTTAATGGTCATTTTATGGGTTTTTTTTGGGTAATTTTGTGTCTTTTTTGGTCAATTTGTGTCATTTTTACAAATATTTTTGGTCAGTTTGTGTCTTTTTTGGTCATTTCACGTCTTTTTTGGTCAGTTTGTGTCTTTTTAATGGTCATTATGTGTCTTTTTTGGTAATTTCATGTCTTTTAAATGGTAATTTTTACATCTTTTTTTGGTAATTTTGTGTCTTTTTTGGTCAATTTGTGTCTTTGTTTGGTCAACTTGTGTATTTTTTGGTCATTTCACATCTTTTTTGGTCATTCTGTGTCTTTAATAGTCATTATGTCTTTTTTTGGTCAGTTTGTGTCTTTTTAGTGGTCATTTTTACATGTATTTTTGGTAATTTTGTGTCTTTTTTTGGTCACTTCACGTCTTATTTTGTTCATTTTGTGTCTTTAATGGTCATTTTATGTTTTTTGGGGGGTAATTTTGTGTCTTTTTTGGTCAATTTGTGTCATTTTTACATATATTTTTGGTAAATTTGTGTCTTTTTTGATCATTTTGTGTCTTTTTTTGGTCAATTTGTGGGTTTTTTTGGTCAATTTGTGTCTTTTCTAGTCATTTCTACATCTCCAGTCATAGAAACATTCTTGATAATAACCGAAATCATTATGAATAAAACCATGTTAAATGTCTAGATATCAGCTCTTAAATTAAACTCTTATCAGATATTTTTGTTGTTTGAAGTTCTACATGATTTAGTGTTTTATCTGGTTTTTAGACTAAACACCTTTTTTGCCGTTCACCCATATAATCAGTAAGTTTGCCCAACATGACTCTTTTATCTTTTTGTCCAGAACCGTATGGAGGAGAGTAAAGCTCTGTTCAGGACGATCATCACCTACCCCTGGTTCCAGAACTCCTCCGTCATCCTCTTCCTCAACAAGAAGGACCTGCTAGAGGAGAAGATCTCCTACTCACACTTGGTCGACTATTTCCCAGAGTTTGATGGTAAGAAATAGAAATAATAATCTCAAATATGAACAAAGGAAAATCTGCATATATAGGGATGTAACAACAGTCCTATGGGCTGAAATATGTGGCACCAGAAACTGAATTTGAATTATTTATATTTCAATTTGAATCATTGTATTGAAAAACTGAATCTGAATTGTAATTTGAAATTTAATTTATTATTTTGGAACTGAACATTCAGTTCTCACAATTCAAATTCAGTTCGCAAAATGCAATTTCAATTTTCTGCGACGATCATCCGGGTAGTTGAGGCCAGAGCAATCGAGCGCAGAAAACGGAGGTGCTGATTGGCCGAAGTGACACTCTGTGTATCTGTGCTCGATTGCTCTGCCTAAAAAACTACCCGGATGTTCATCACAGAAAATTGAAAATGCATTTTGCGAACTGAATTTGAATTGTGAGAACTGAATGTTCAGCTCCAAACTAATTCTAATGCAATTTTAAATTACTTTTTCAATGCAAGATTCAAATTGAACAATACAAATTCAAATCATGTGATTCAAATTCAGTTTTTTGATGCAATTATTCAAGTTAAGCAACAAATTCAAATATAAATAATTCAAATTCAGTTTCTGGTGGCACATATTTCAGCCCGTACAGTCCAAGCTACATTTAAATCACATATGCATGTGGAAATACTGCAAGGCAGGCAGTCACCAGTATCCAAATAATAACACTAATAGTTCAGGGAACCAAACGGCAGTAAAATGCGAGCTATCATTAGCTTAGCACAGAGTACAATGGCGCTAGCTATAGGCTAAACAAGGTTCATGCTGCTGGCAGCCACACGCATAACAGCTTCATTTCTTCTGTATATAAACAGCGCAAATCGTGCAACATCATCATCGGCGATTTTATACATATATATATATATATATATATATGTAAAACCAAAACACACACTGCAAACATGTCCAGGTAAGAACTTTATCAACGTGCACAGAGCGTGGATATCAGTAGAAAGAAAGGGAAAACATACAATGAGTGTATTGTGACCTTATTGAATCTGGCACCAAACAAATACCCCATTACTAAAAAGCTACAACTAATAAAAACTAACACTAAAACTAAGCATTTTCCCAAAAATAAAAACTAATTAAAACTAGCAAACTCACTCTAAAAAAATCATTAAAACTAAGTGAATTTGAAAACAAAAAATCACAACGAAAGTAAAACTAAAACTAATGGAAAAAACAAAACTATTATAACCTTGCTGCACACTCAATAACTTTAACACTATAATAAAAGTTTCTCTGTGTGTGTGTGTGTGTGTGTGTGTGTGTGTGTCTCAGGTCCCCAGAGGGATGCACAGGCAGCGCGGGAGTTCATCCTGAAGATGTTTGTGGACTTAAACCCCGACAGCGACAAGATCATCTACTCTCACTTCACTTGTGCCACGGACACTGAGAACATCCGCTTTGTGTTTGCAGCTGTCAAAGACACCATCCTACAGCTCAACCTCAAGGAGTACAATCTGGTGTAGAGGGGCCACGCTGCACCAACGCACACCTCCTCCTCCTCCTCCTCCTCCTCCTCCCCCCCGTCGGCCCTCCCAACCCCCCCTACGGCCCCCCATTGCACAAATGTACACCTCACCTCTTCGTTTGGACGTTTGTGTGCGCTCAAGTTCACATGCAGCACATAGACACACATGCACATGCACACACACACCGACAGGACCCTTCCTTTTTATTTTCCCGCCACAAATCAAACCCTCCTGCACCACGTCGCCCCTTCCTCTTTCACCGAAGCTCGCCCTCTTCCTCGTCGCTTGGCAGCTTGTCGTGTCAGAGTCCCCGCTGCGCCCCGAGCTGCTCCACGCCTCACAAAACCTTCCTCACGTAGGACTGTACAGTGACTGAAGGGGACTTTGCTGTTTTTCTGTGTGTGTGTGTGTGTGTGTGTGGTACGTGTGTGTGTGTGTGTGTTCGGGGCAGCATTGACTAGCGAGGAGCTGTGTTTTGGTGAATAGCGGCATCAAAAAAAACCCTCCTGGCCCTCCAGAGTCTCCCCTCAGCGGTGAGAGATCAGATCCTCGTCGTGTCCTTTTCTGAGCTCCGGTCGCTGTTTGAAGGAAGCTGATTTTATCTCCTGAAGCCTGAAACCGGCGACCAATTCTTCGGGGACTAGAGCGACTTGTGAGGACACGAAACACCGGGACACCGGGACACGAGGACACGCAGCCGAGGATTCTGTCTCCATCTCGCTACAACTATGAATGTACCCACCAGTGTGAGCATCGCAATCGCAAAAAAAAAAACAACAACCCTAGAAATATTATATTATGAAGTAAAAAAAAAAATGCATTATGTTAAAACACACTTAAGACAAAAAGCACGAGAGGGCAGCAAAAAACCCCATAGCTAATCAAAAATCTGTTCATTGCTAAAGGTTTTTTAAATGTTTTTAATGATAGATGATGAATTTGTTGCTACGTCTAACTTCTATTTAACGAATAACGGCTAAACGGAGCGGTGAGAAGAAGTGGTGAGAAAATCTACAAAAACTCTAACGAAACAAGAGAAGCAACCACAAATTTACTTGACATAAGTATCCTTTAAAGGTTTCTGTGATTTGTTTTTTTAATGTTTAAGTTAATCACATGGCTTCCCTCCTCCAGATGTTTTCTGTTTGGACTCACAAGGACGATCTAACATGTGATCTTCACACATCTGGCTCCACTGATTCACCCTCACACACCTTTTATTATTTTTATTATTATTATTAAAACACTAGTAGCAGGTGAGAGGATCCTGCTTTGACTCACAGCTGCTCTGATTGGTGGAAGAAGCAGATGTGGAGGGGAGCGTGATGTCATCAGTGTTTATCTGCAGCTTCGGGCTGCAAGTAGCTTATTTAACAAAATAAAAGCTGTAAATTAAACACGCCCAACGACGTCACATCTGCACACTGCAAAAAAAAAGGTCTAAAAAACTAGATAAAAACAGTAAATCTGAGGGAAATGATCTTGCTGCATGGACAGATAATTTACCTTGACAAGATTTATTAAATTAAGATTATTAAATCTAGAAATAAGCATGTTGAACACTTAAAATAAGAAATTAACTCTTAAAACCAGATAAATTGTCTAACACTTCTAAATCTAAAGTTTTTTAAATCTTAATAAGAAACAAATAATTGTCAGGTCACTTTGCTCGGGCCAGTTCATCACTGCTTTTGCAGCTTTAGTTTATCTTTATCTACCAAAATAAAAGCTCTGAGGTCATATGAAAAGACTTAAAACTTTCACAGCAGGAAGTCAGAAACTTTGTTTTTTTTAAATATATTTTTCTGTTTTCTTTAAAAAAAAATATTTGAGTCGATGAAAAAGAAAGAAAACAAATTTGCACAACGAGTTTATTAAAGGAAATTAAACCCTGATTACTTTTGAATGAGTCTACAGTCTATTTTTTTTATTTTTTATTAAGGAAAATCCTGCATACTATACCTTTTTAAAATGTGTATACTTCACTGCTTATTGTAATCATTTGGTTTTTAGTTTAGGAGGTGATTCAGAAGTAAATGAATGTAATTGAATGAGAGAACACTACTTTTTGTTGATGACACTAGTCCACATTTACTACAGTTTTCTTTGTCGTTTTTTTGGCCAATATGCTAAAAAAAGTAGAGCTGCAACAATAATTTGATTAATCGAACAATAATCGATTATTAAATTAACTATTTTGATAATCAAATAATTGTCAGGTTACTCTGCTCGGGCCAATTCATCACTGCTGGCAGCTTTAATTTATCTTGTTTTAAGAGTTGATTTCTAATAATTTTAAGCGTTCAACATGCTTATTTCTAGATTTAATAATCTTAATTTAATAAATCTTGTCAAGGTAAATTATCTGTCCATGCAGCAAGATCATTTCCCTCAGATTTACTGTTTGATCTGGTTTTTAAACACCTTTTTTTTTGCAGTTTTACGTCACTCAGCCGTCCAATCAGACACACTCCCTGATGATGACATCACGTCAGGATGTGCTTCTGTTTACTATTGTTTTATTTTTTGTTTTTTTTTACTGTATAGTCACTTTGTTTATATAAAGATTGCTTGCTGTCGAGTGGTGGTGAGAGGAAGGAAGGGGCGGGGCTACGAACCTTTCACAAGAAAACGCACTCTGAAGTCTGCAAACGTTTGTTTGTTTGTGTATATTCGTTTGTAAATACATATACACAAAAAACACTCCTGTACAAAAAAAAAAAACGCTCTGTGGTACACCATCTTTGGCAAAAAACAAACAAAAAGCAGCAAAAAAAAAAGTATCAACTTCTTTCATTAGCATACAGTTTTTTCCTATGAATTTATGGTAGTAGTGATACTGTGATTATGGATTTTGTTCACTTGATTAATAAGCCTGAAACGGAGCCGAGTGGTTGTCATGGAAACGATAGCGGTAAAAAGGAGCAAATAGTCCGAGAAAAAGACTCCACGCTACCGGCTCCAGAGTATTACCAACTAGGGCTGGGTAAAAAATCTTCACAGTAACGGTGACAAGATGATTTTAAGAGTAATTAAAGATTTTTTTATTTATCTAATTTATGGACCAGGTTTGAAGGTGTTGATAATTTGACTGCTTTTGATTCTGTCATGTTGAAGTGCTCCTTTTCTCATGGCGGAGCCTACTTGAGTCTGAACTGCTGTATAAAAAGAAGAAGAAAAAAAAAAGAAATAACGAATGTCTGGTATAGTAAGGACTTTATCTCTGCTTTCTATTTCTTATTGAGACATTTCCAGTTGTACTTCGCCATCACATCTCCATCCATGATAATACTGTTTGGTTTTCTTTAGGAGCCCTCACATTTGTTTTGTTTGATTTAAAAAAAGAAGAAAAAACAGAAAAAAGAAACTTGTATTTCCTCTCGGTTTATAGACGCAGCGCTGTAATGCATTACCTAGAAACATGTACAGTACGAACGTAGGTGGAACTTTTTTATCAGTGATTGAAGACCCACGCGGTCCATGCTTGCTATTTGTAATTTAACACAAAAGTTCTGTTGTCGGGTTTTTTGCATTGTTAATTTCCAGTTTTTTGAGGCTTGCTTTGATAGTGCCAGTGAAGTGCAGATATACTTTTTTTTTTTGGTCTTTGACCTTTTTTCTACAGGTGACTTATCCTTCATCCTCATTAAGGGCTATCACAGTGCATCAGGCATCAGACAGTGGGGAGTGGGAGTCCAAGACCACAGTGAACCAAGTCATCCACTACTAATCCTTGTCTAGAAATGGAGATTATTGCAGTATGTGCTATAAGAAGTATAGGCAGGGTGTTAATGCAAACATAAGGTGTGTGTGTAGAGAGAGTTTACCGACACTAAACCCTTTTATTTCTGTTTTTGGCCCTTTGGTGTACGGCAAAAAAGGTGTTAAGAGACTAAAAAGACAAGATAAAAACACTAAATCTGAGGGGAATCTTATCTTGTTGCATGGACAGATAATTTCACTTGACAAGATTTTTTAAATTAAGATTATTAAATCTAGAAATAAGCATGTTGAACGTTTAAAATAAGGACGACGTCACTACTGGAAGTCTTTGGGTAATTTTGTGTCTTTTTTGGTCATTTTACATCCTTTATTGATCATTTAGTTTTTTGTGTGCCATTTTGGTTAATTTAACTTTTTTGGGGGGTCATTTTGTGTCATTTTTGGTCATCTTACATGTAATTTACTCTTTTGGGGGGTAATTTTGAGTCTTTTTTGGTCTAAAGTCGTATTATTTATACGCAGGTTGAAGAAAAATGTGAATAAATATAATGATAACAACAAAAATAGCTGAAAAGAGTTTAATTGAAGAGCTGATATCTAGACATTCGACATGGTTTTATTCATAATGATTCTGGTTATTATCAGAAATGTTTCCATGACTGTAGATTGACTAAAAAGACGTGAAGTTACCGATTTTTTTTTTTTATCTTGGTAAGAAACAAATAATTTGCAGGTCACTCTGCTCGGGCCAGTTCATCACTGCTGGCAGCTTTAATTTATCTTGTTTTAAGAGTTAATGTCTTATTTTAAGTGTTCAACATGCTTATTTCTAGATTTAACAATCTTAATTTAATAAATCTTGTCAAGGTAAATTATCTGTCCATGCAGCAAGATCATTTCCCTCAGATTTACTGTTTGATCGGGTTTTTAGACTAAACACCTTTTTTTACAGTGTGCATTAAGTGGACCCAGTTTCTGGCTCTTCACTACGACTTATTTGTTTGCATCGGTATCACAGTGTTACCTGTCGTACCTCATGCAGTGTAGAAACACTTATCACTTAAGACACTACTACCAGGACAAGTATTGCATGTTTTTTTCCCAAGTATTTGACTTAATGACCATGCTTGTGGCTTTGCATGTTTTGACCCATTAACTATTATTATTGATGACCATTTATTTCTCCACTTTGTGAGACTGATTTCCTTCTTCTCGTGCAGCTGTTGGCTTCTGTTCATGCTGTTTTAAGTTTGGAAAGTAACTTTAAAACTTGATTCTGAGAGTGAATCCATACCACAGTTGGTATAATAGTGCAAGCTTGGGTTATTGTGCAATAGTTAAATTGGCAGGGGCTGCATCAAAGAAGCTCTGGGCCAGGGTACACTAATCCAAATTTAAAGGCATACTATGCAGGAATTGGCACTTACTGTTTGTAAACACGACATTTAAACTTTTCCCCTCCTTCCTGGCTCAACGAAAGTGGAAAACAAACCCCAGATTTACTACTTTTTTAGTTTTGGAAGGAGATTAAACCACTTTAAGTGCATTTCGCCTCACTATATTTGCATTCATATATTTTTTGCTATTTTCTTAGCTTTGTGCCCCAAAGGTGACGCCCATAAACGTCCTGCACACTAATAGTAGACCAATAAGTGAAAAAAACATATTTCTCTCCGGCTGTGACGTCACAAACTTTTTATTTGTAGTTTTTGTTTGTTTTTACCAAAATATAAGCTCTGATTTCATATAAAAACACCAAAAACTTTCACAGCAGGAAGTCACAAACAGAAAAAGAAAGAAAAGTAATTTGCACAACAAACTTATTAGATTACTTTTGAATGAGTCTACAGTCTTTTTTTGTCTTTTTTTTTTTTTTTTTAAAGGAAAATCCTGCATACTATACCTTTTTAAAATGTGTTCACTACACTGCTTATTGGAATCATTTTGTTTTTAGTTTAGGAGGTGATTCGGAGTAAATGAATGTAATTGATTGAGAAAACGCTACTTTTTTTGATGACACTAGTCCACATTTACAGTTTTCTTTGTTGTTTTTTGGCCAATATGCTAAATAAGTTTGCACAATCAGCACAAATAAATGATCCTGCATATTGGAACCAGTGGTCATTCTCGATTGCATTGCTATTTACAAACACTAAGTGGACTAAATGTTCTATGTCTGCAATCTCAAATGTCACTGAGTTTTTGTAGATGAACAGAAACCAAAGGCTGCAGAAAAAGTGAAGAATTAAAAACTTTTTAGATGTGCTTCAAAAATGGGAAGCATTGACTTAAAGTTGAAGTTAATGGGGCTAAAATATATATTTTTTCCAAACGCCAGTGTGGTCCTTAACTGCCATTTTGTCTGCTAAAAAATGACACTAACCTTGAGCGTAAGAAAGCAGACAGCCAACCGTTAGTTAGACTGCTGTCATAAAGAGGACGCCAGTATTTAAGTAGAGCGATATACCAGTATGGATACCCAAGTATTTATCAGTAGTTACTGTGTTACTGTGTGTTGAGTGCAGCTCACTTTAATGGTGATGAACCATGTTGTATTTTTAAAACTTGACACTACAACTCTGGCACATGGTGAAGGACTGACCGGCTGTTAGTGCGGGTTAGAAGGACTGACCGGCTGTTAGTGCGGGTTAGAAGGGCTGACTGGCTGTTAGTGCGTGTTAGAAGGACTGACCGGCTGTTAGTGCGGGTTAGAAGGACTGACCGGCTGTTAGTGCGGGTTTGAGGGGTTGAACGGCTGTTAGTGCGGGTTTGAGGGGTTGACCGGCTGTTAGTGCGGGTTAGAAGGGCTGACCGGCTGTTAGTGCGGGTTTGAAGGGCTGAACGGCTGTTAGTGCGTGTTAGAAGGACTGACCGGCTGTTAGTGCGGGTTTGAGGGGTTGACCGGCTGTTAGTGCGGGTTAGAAGCACTGACCGGCTGTTAGTGCGGGTAAGAAGAGCTGACCGGCTGTTAGTGCGGTTAAGAAGAGCTGACCTGCTGTTAGTACGGGTTCGAAGGACTGACCGGCTGTTAGTGCGGGTAAGAAGCACTGACCGGCTGTTAGTGCGGGTTAGAAGGGCTGACCGGCTGTTAGTGCGGGTTAGAAGTGCTGACCGGCTGTTAGTGCGGGTTAGAAGAGCTGACCTGCTGTTAGTACGGGTTCGAAGGACTGACCGGCTGTTAGTGCGGGTAAGAAGCACTGACCGGCTGTTAGTGCGGGTTAGAAGGGCTGACCGGCTGTTAGTGCGGGTTAGAAGTGCTGACCGGCTGTTAGTGCGGGTTAGAAGGGCTGACCGGCTGTTAGTGCGGGTTTGAAGGGCTGACCGGCTGTTAGTGCGGGTTTGAGGGGCTGACTGGCTGTTAGTGCGGGTTAGAAGGACTGACCGGCTGTTAGTGCGGGTTAGAAGGACTGACCGGCTGTTAGTGCGGGTTAGAAGCACTGACCGGCTGTTAGTGCGGGTTAGAAGCACTGACCGGCTGTTAGTGCGGGTTAGAAGGACTGACCGGCTGTTTGTGCGGGTTAGAAGGATTGCCGAGTGTTGCACAGTGTGTTTTTGACACATTTTATTAGTGATGTGCCAGTGAAGCCTTATGAACCATTGTCATTACTCTCTGAGCCCACTAGACGGTGCTCTCTGTTCAACAAAGAGCTTAAAAAAAACACACTCAATTCCCATTGCTTAAGCCTTTTTTAACCTCTTTAACCCATTTAGGTCTATAACGCCTGGAAAAAATGCCTGAAAAACCTCTGGGCGATTTTAAAATAACCCCCTAAAACCTGAAGTTTTTCTGGAAATTCAACAGAAGTGTCAACTCTTCCTACTAAATAATAGATTTTTCAGCCTCTGTAGCAGATATAAATGAAATTCAAAAAGTATTTGAGAGCTTATAGCTGTTATATCTGAGCTCCCTCCGCTATAGTCGTCTTACTCCATGATTTATAAGTTCTGGAAAAGCAAAATTGCGACACTCCCACATGTATTCTGATGCATTTCATTGGCCAAGAGACCGAAAATAGGTGGAAAAAACTACAAAGCGACGTATCCGCTTTCCCGGCTTTTATGGTAGAATAACGCAACAGCGCCTAACAGGTTTTAATGGTAGAAAAGCGGTAATGCTTTCCCGCCTTAAATGGGTTAAGCCAATAGCTCCATCTAGTGGGCTCAGAAAATAATGACAATGGTTCATGAGGCTTCATTGGCACATCACTACATTTTATCTCAACATATACAAGCCGGAGAGACGGAAGGCAAGTCTGTACGAAACTTTAAATCTCATCCTTTCATTCTTGTACGTTTTTTGAGCAATGAACAGTGGAATGACTGGATTGGTTTTTCACTACAACACACTCTTATTTATTGCCTTTCATTGCCTTTGAATAATGAAAGATGGTGTTGCCGGCCCCCCCTTTCACATCGGGGGGCCGTGGTTGTGTGATTTCCTTCCTGTGGGCTTGTTGTTTAGAATAAGTGGAATCAAACTTATCTCTTTTTTTTTGGACATCAGTGTGGAGTCAGTGCATATTTAAATCTTGTTCCCTTTTTTTGTGTTTTTCCATTTCCTGTATGATAAAGAAACATTACCAGAAATCTATTATTTAGGACCACTTGATTTATTTTCCTCACTCCAATGAAACCTGAAGGTCAATTGTGTAGTGGTGTATAAAAATGCTGTTTTTTTTCTCTTTTATTTTGTATGTAAACCAAATGTAAATGATGTATTATACTGAGTGTGCCAACCCCACTCTCTCTCTAGAGCCAGGCTCTCTCTAAGTGCCAACGCTGTGGTCGCCATCAAAGGACCACCACCTGAGAAACGCTCCCCCTTCTTCTTTTTAAATAAAAACACACCAGAGACTAAAACGGATAGATGATTAAGTACACACAAAGACTTTATTCTGTATTTAAGATTGAAGATTTAAAAGATAATCTGCTGTTTTTTAAGAAACTGTAATTATAATTGCATGTGCTGTTTATTTTGTGTTGGAAGTGAGGGCTTTGATGTTTTCATTGAAGCAGAGAAGGGGGTTCAATGAGTTGGTTATTATCGATTATTGATTTACATAAACTCTTGCCATATTTTTTTTTATGTGTTTCATGTATTTGTTTCAACCACTGTTGCCTGATCCTCATTCAAACATGAACATGACTTATGATCATTGCCGCCTTCTAAGAGAGAAACATAATGACAAGGTATCTGTTTTAAATTGAAATAAATTTGTTCCTATACTTGCTCATGGTGTGTGTGTTGAGTGGGTTTTATGATTTTGTTTAAAAATGGATATTTACAATTAGAGCTGCAACAATTATTCAATTAATCGAACGATAATCGAATATAAAATTAATTGTCAACTATTTTGATAATCGAATAATTGGTTTTAGTCCAAATTCTCTGATTTCAGCTTCTTCAATGTGAATATTTCTGGTTTCTTTGTTCCTTTATGACAATAAACTTAATATATTTTTGGTTTGTGGACAAAACAAGAGATTCGAGGAGATTTGAGCAGTTTTCACTCCATTTTATAACTATTTTTTTCTCTGATGTGACTGTGGGTGTAAATGCTCTAATTTATTGTAATTATTTATTATCTTAGCAGCTCAGTTACAAGGGAAACTGTCAGTAATTATTATAATAAAACTAAAAATAAAGATGATAACACTTTGGATGGCTCGAATAAAAGGGAATCGAATCACCATTTTATCTAACTGATAAACTGCAACTATTTAGGTTTTTAAAAAAGTTAATTTACTGTAGAAAACATGTTCAAATTTAGAAAATAATTAGTTTTCCCCTTTAACCTGATGCCTTACAAGTTTTTGAAAACAAATCAAGAAATGAAACTGAGTTAATTATCCAAATAATCACGTTGTTGTGGTGCGAAGTTTTTTAAATGTAACCTTCACATCAAAATCTGAGCTGAAAGTAGAGCTGCAACAATTAATCGATTAATCGAACAATAATCGATTATTAAATTAATCGTCAACTATTTTGATAATCCAATAATTGGTTTGAGCAGTTTTTTTAAAAGACAATAAGTCCAAATTCTCTGATTTCAGCTTCTTCAATGTGAATATTTCTGGTTTCTTTGTTCCTTTATGACAATAAACTGAATATCTCTTTGGTTTGTGGACAAAACAAGAGATTTGAGGACGTCATCTTGTGGTTTGGGAACACTCATTGATATTTTTATACATTTTATTCACCAAACAACTAATCGATTAATCCTTTAAATAATCGAAAAATTAATCGATAATGAAAATAATCGTTAGTTTACAATATAATAGGAGCATGTGGCTTTCTTGTTCTGATCACAGGATTTTTTCAAGATGAATCTCTTGCTCCTACAGGTACATCTCAATAAATTAGAATATCATAGAAAAGTTTATTTATGTTAGTAACTCAATTAAAAAAGGTGGAAATAACATGTTATATAGATCCATTACACACAGAATGAAAAATGTCTTGTATTTATTTAATATCTTATAATGATTATGGCTTACATTTAATGAAGACCTAAAATTCACTGTCTCAAAAGTTCTTCAATATTACAAAAGACCAATTTTAAAAAGTATGTTCAATATGTAAATTTTGGCCTCTGAAAAGTACATCATCTATACAACTCAATACTTAACATACATTTTGTTGTTAAAAGTCAAAGTGAAAATCATAGTGAAAATAAGAAATATTTAAAATTAACACAAAACTTCCCAAATTGATAACTTACATTAACACATTTTTTTTGTGTATTACACATTTTTTGATATTTAAGATATTAAGTAAATGTGTGCTTTATCTTATTAAGGGTGTTTTAGTTTGCATATATTTCCTGAACAGAATTCTGAACATTGTATGAAGCGGTTCAGATAAAGAAAATTTCTTGTTTCATTTTGTTGATATATTAGTTCAACATTTTTACAGAGGACATTTTAAAGTGTTTTTATTAATAAAATGTTCTTAAAATCAGGTTCAAATTTATATATGATCTGTAAAAGAGAGAGATTTCTGCCTCCGTATGAGTGGAAAAAATCAAGAAGGCCTTTGAAGATATATATTTAAAAATTCCAATCAATTTGCAAGCCAGTGTAGAATTTTAAAAAACATTACGATTTGCTATTAGAATTAAACTTTCTCCATTGATCACTTCCATTAAGGCAGTTTTTTTTCTTTTGTTATTACAAGTTTCCTGAAATGTTCTGTTGACATGTGAATGAGTCATTCTCTAATTTCAACCTTTGATTAAATTCTGAGAAATCTGCAAATGCAAATAGACAAAGTGTGTAATGTGTATTTTGGATGCTCTTTGCTTTCTTCTCCTCTGAAAGAAGACAGAAAACAGTATTTCTGCCTATCTTTTCTGCATTTAAGTGGAATCTGTATGTTATTTAGGACTTTAACTTATAAAATAATATTTTTACAGAGTGATATTGCTACTTTTACTGAAGGAAAGAATATTCTCCTCCTCTTAGTGCCCACTTGTGGTGCAAAATCCGAACAGGACATGGAAAGAAAAAATCAGATAAACTTTCATTAGTCCCACGATGGGAAATTTCACTGACAAAAGAAAGAAAGAAAAATTGCAAGTTGGTTCCATTAATATATTACATGATATACAGTGGTGGACTGTAACTAAGTACATTTAATTAAGTAGTGAATTTAAGTGCAATTTTATGTTTTATGTAACTTTATACTTCCACTCCAATATATTTTGAGTTAAATGTTTTACTTTTTACTGCACAACATTTAGCTGACAGCTTCACTT
The DNA here is from genome assembly GCF_030273125.1 of Centropristis striata. NCBI lineage: Eukaryota > Metazoa > Chordata > Actinopteri > Perciformes > Serranidae > Centropristis > Centropristis striata. The sequence continues at coordinate 57,729 of NW_026739045.1, forward strand.
ACTTTACAGGTCGAGGTAGGTAGGTAGGTAGGGTGTGTGTGTGTGTGTGTTACTGTAACTGTAATCACAGCAAAGATCAAAGGCAATCAGATCAGAGCAACAGAATTAACTGCCACCAACTGCCAATGTTCCGTAACAGAGGTGGACAGACTGGAATTTCTGGCCTCGAACAGAAAGCATTTTTGGCAAAACCATAATACCTATCATTGATCCGACTTCACTTTGAGAGTCCTGAGTTCTTCCTGAACAGCTACATATGTTTTTTTTTAAGAAAAATGAAAAAATAGCTTTGTTAGAGCCATCTAAAAAAACTGTTACATCTCCCTTTTTCATAAATCTTCCTGCGTTTTTAATATGGGAGCCAATGAGGCTGTTGGTGGTGTTGGTGGATCATCTGTGCGTCCTACGCCCAAACTATAACTCTGACAGCTTTACCAGAGGATTGTGAGGGAGAAGACTAATTTTCCTACGTTTCTATGTATAAATTATTTCTGTAGAGTGGAATTTGCGGCCTGAAGCGCAGTCTTCAAATCAATTTTTTGACAGTTTTTTCTCTCCCTCTACACTCTGGTGATGATGTCACACACTGTGACACGAACATTCCGTGCAATACACACCCATTATAATCTCAGAATCTCTCCAAAAATGATCATGGTCATTGAACAGGGATTGATAAAAAACGATATGACCTATCGAAACGTGGATTAATACACCGATACACAAGACTTGTGTCTACTGTTTAAAGTTTAAATGGAGTCTCTAGGTGAAATTATCCCGGAGAAGTAGACGTTTAAAAATCTCCAATGATTGTTCTTTTTCGCTCATTTTTTTTCGGCCGTCCCATTCACTTCAATGCAAAATTTTGGGCAGTTTTTCGCGAAAAATTCGTATTCCGTAGAGAAAAGTAATAGCACACCGATCCCGATCAAACCGCACGTTTTGATATATAATTTGTCCTGCAACTCTTCAAATTGTAGGACTAGTAGCGGGACGAAATTGTGTCCAGAAGAGGAAGAAGAAAAAATCCACAGTATAACAGTAGTGCTCGGGGCTTTGCTGGGAGGCTCCGGGGGCCCCAGCCTCTCTGTGTCCGGCCCTGGAGCCTCCAGTTCGGCCGGGAGGCTCCGGGGGCCCCAGCCTCCATGTGTCCGGCCCTGGAGCCTCCAGTTCGGCCGGGAGGCTCCGGGGGCCCCGGCCTCCATGTGTCCGGCCCTGGAGCCTCCAGTTCGGCCGGGAGGCTCCGGGGGCCCCGGCCTCTCTGTGTCCGGCCCTGGAGCCTCCAGTTCGGCCGGGAGGCTCCGGGGGCCCCAGCCTCCATGTGTCCGGCCCTGGAGCCTCCAGTTCGGCCGGGAGGCTCCGGGGGCCCCAGCCTCTCTGTGTCCGGCCCTGGAGCCTCCAGTTCGGCCGGGAGGCTCCGGGGGCCCCGGCCTCCATGTGTCCGGCCCTGGAGCCTCCAGTTCGGCCGGGAGGCTCCGGGGGCCCCGGCCTCTCTGTGTCCGGCCCTGGAGCCTCCAGTTCGGCCGGGAGGCTCCGGGGGCCCCGGCCTCTCTGTGTCCGGCCCTGGAGCCTCCAGTTCGGCCGGGAGGCTCCGGGGGCCCCGGCCTCTCTGTGTCCGGCCCTGGAGCCTCCAGTTCGGCCGGGAGGCTCCGGGGGCCCCGGCCTCTCTGTGTCCGGCCCTGGAGCCTCCAGTTCGGCCGGGAGGCTCCGGGGGCCCCGGCCTCTCTGTGTCCGGCCCTGGAGCCTCCAGTTCGGCCGGGAGGCTCCGGGGGCCCCGGCCTCTCTGTGTCCGGCCCTGGAGCCTCCAGTTCGGCCGGGAGGCTCCGGGGGCCCCAGCCTCTCTGTGTCCGGCCCTGGAGCCTCCAGTTCGGCCGGGAGGCTCCGGGGGCCCCAGCCTCTCTGTGTCCGGCCCTGGAGCCTCCAGTTCGGCCGGGAGGCTCCGGGGGCCCCGGCCTCTCTGTGTCCGGCCCTGGAGCCTCCAGTTCGGCCGGGAGGCTCCGGGGGCCCCAGCCTCCATGTGTCCGGCCCTGGAGCCTCCAGTTCGGCCGGGAGGCTCCGGGGGCCCCAGCCTCCATGTGTCCGGCCCTGGAGCCTCCAGTTCGGCCGGGAGGCTCCGGGGGCCCCAGCCTCCATGTGTCCGGCCCTGGAGCCTCCAGTTCGGCCGGGAGGCTCCGGGGGCCCCAGCCTCCATGTGTCCGGCCCTGGAGCCTCCAGTTCGGCCGGGAGGCTCCGGGGGCGCTCCGCTGCTCCTCCGCTCCGTTTCTCCTCCCCGCTTGTTCTCCTCTTCTCTACCAGCAGAGGAGAGTCGGGCTCATGTGTCAACATCCAGGTTCCCCTGGAGCTGGAGCCTGAACGTTAGCCACAAAAAACACACAAAAAGACCGAGAGAGAACCTGATGTTCCTTTGAAGACGCTTCTATGTGTTTGATCTCCTCATTAATGGTTATAAACGGTGTTTCTCTAACAGGATCAGAGACGCAGAGCGCGCTGCTCGGACCCCAGCTGACCGTGTTTTAAACGATGACAGAGTACAAAGTGCGAACATCTTCTCCGATCATTTAATAATCATATCTGGGACCTGTTAGCTCCCACAGCTAGCCCGGGGACTCCACCAGAACCAGGGGGAACAGGAGGAACTGTCTGCTGACATGATGTTTCCTCAATCCAGGCACCAGGTGAGTTCTTAGGGAACTAAAGCCCAAACTAGCCGAGCTAGCAGGCTAGCATGCTAACGAGCTAGCTCCGACAGACCGGTGAGGCTAGCTGCAGGTAGCTGCTGTCAGCCCACTGAGCCCCGGGTCACCTCCCCAACACCTTTATAATACATTATAGTACATTATAGTTAAAGGAGAGGCACTTTAAATGAACCTAGATATCAACTATAACACTTTATTTCCTCTATTTAGCTGCAAACACAGTTAGCCGTTTGCTAGCTGTGAGTCAAAACAGCTAATTTAAGTTCATGGTTTAGCTTTAGTCCCTCAGAGTGAGTTGATATTCTGCGTTTGTTACTTTAATTTACTGTTTTTACTTCTAATAAATGCACTTAGCATAGATGTTAGGGTTCAGCTAATGTACTTATATGCTTATTATAATTAATGTGCCACTTTGACTAAAAACATTTTAGACACCTGGTGAAAAAAATGATTTATTCTCTGAGATTATTCAATAAAAATGACAAATACTGGCTGCAATATGTTGTTAAAGAGCTCTGTTAAACAGCATTGAAGCTGCTGAACTTAAAGGGGACCTATTATGCTCATTTTTACATGTTTTTTTGGGTTTTTACTAAATGCATGAATGTGGGGCTGCAACTAACAATTATTGTCATGATCGATTAATCTTTTGATTATCTAAACGATTAATCGATTAGTTGTTTGGTGAATAAAATGTATAAAAATATCAATGAGTGTTTCCAAACCACAAGATGACGTCCTCAAATCTCTTGTTTTGTCCACAAACCAAAGAGATATTCAGTTTATTGTCATAAAGGAACAAAGAAACCAGAAATATTCACATTGATGAAGCTGAAATCAGAGAATTTGGACTTATTGTCTTTAAAAAAAACTGCTCAAACCAATTATTGGATTATCAAAATAGTTGACGATTAATCTAATAATCGATTTCTTGCAGCTCTACTCTTATCATCTCCTCACAACGTTTGTGTCCTTATAGTAAAGGAGAGACACTTTAAATGAACCTAGATATCAACTATAACACTTTATTTCCTCTATTTAGCTGCAAACACAGTTAGCCGTTTGCTAGCTGTGAGTCAAAACAGCTAATTTAAGTTCATGGTTTAGCTTTAGTCCCTCAGAGTGAGTTGATATTCTGCGTTTGTTACTTTAATTTACTGTTTTTACTTCTAATAAATGCACTTAGCATAGATGTTAGGGTTCAGCTAATGTACTTATATGGTGAAAAAATGATTTAATCTCTGAAATTATTAAATAAAAATGACAAATACTGGCTGCATATGTTGTAAAAGAGCTGTTAAACAGCATTGAAGCTGCTGAATTTAAAGGGGACCTATTATGCTCATTTTTTACATGTTTTTTGGGTTTCTACTAAATGCATGAATGTGGGGCTGCAACTAACAATTATTTCCATTATCAATTAATCTGTCGATTATTTCAACGATTAATCGATTAGTTGTTTGGTCAATAAAATGTATAAAAATATCAATGAGTGTTTCCCAAACCACAAGATGACGTCCTCAAATCTCTTGTTTTGTCCACAAACCAAAGAGATATTCAGTTTATTGTCATAAAGGAACAAAGAAACCAGAAATATTCACATTGAAGAAGCTGAAATCAGAGAATTTGGACTCAAACCAATTATTCGATTATCAAAATAGTTGACGATTAATTTAATAATCGATTTGTTGCAGCTCTACTCTTATCATCTCCTCACAACGTTTGTGTCCTTATAGTAAAGGAGAGACACTTTAAATGAACCTAGATATCAACCATAACACTTTATTTCCTCTATTTAGCTGCAAACACAGTTAGCCGTTTGCTAGCTGTGAGTCAAAACAGCTAATTTAAGTTCATGGTTTAGCTTTAGTCCCTCAGAGTGAGTTGATATTCTGCGTTTGTTACTTTAATTTACTGTTTTTACTTCCAATAAATGCACTTAGCATAGATGTTAGGGTTCAGTAAATTTACTTATGTGCCACTTTGACTAAAAACATTTTAGTCACCTGGTGAAAAGAATGATTTATTCTCTGAAATTAATAAATTAAAATGATAAATACTGCCTGCATATGTTGAGTTTCAATTAAAAGAGCTCTGTTAAACAGCATTGGAGCTGCTGAATTTAAAGGGGACCTATTATGCTAATTTTTACATGTTTTTTGGGGTTTCTACTAGAACATTTTACATGCATTAATGTAGAGCTGCAACAGTAAATCGATTAATCGAACAATAATCGATTATTAAATTAATCATCAACTATTTTGATAAACTAATAATTGGTTTGAGTCCAAATTCTCTGATTTCAGCTTCTTCAATGTGAATATTTCTGGTTTCTTTGTTCCTTTATGACAATAAACTGAATATCTCTTTGGTTTGTGGACAAAACAAGAGATTTGAGGACGTCATCTTGTGGTTTGGAAACACTCATTGATATTTTTATACATTTTATTCACCAAATAACTAATCGGTTAATTGTTTAAATAATAGACGGATTAATCCATCATGAAAATAATCGTTAGTTGGAGCCACTGAGCAACTTCCCTTTATCCAGGTGCATTTTCACAGTATGAGAATAATTAGTTTATTGAACATTCATGCATGTAAAATGCATGGAAACCCAAAAAACACATGTAAAAATTAGCATAATAGGTCCCCTTTAAATTCAGCAGCTTCAATGCTGTTTAACAGCTCTTTTACAGCTAACAGATGCTAACTGAAACTAAACATGTGGGTGGTTTTCATGAAGCCAGTCTAAGTTATGTCTGTGAAGATTATAAGGACATAAACTAAATATATTTAACTTTTATATGAATGAACAATATAGCCATAATGATGCACAATTCATTGTTTTGTGTTAAAATAATATTTGAGGACGTCATCTTGTGGTTTGGGAAACACTGATTGATATTTTTCAACATTTTATTCTAATTCTTATTAATCGTTAGTTGCAGTCCTAGTTTGCATGCTAATGAATATCAACATTTGGTAACGATTGCGTTAGTGTTTTAAGACTCAATTTAAAGTATAATATCTAATATTTAATAGTAATATTGTGACTGTATTTACTCAGTGCTCTGTGTATTTTGGATGCATGTTTTTTCTGACCGCAGTGTAACCGGGTGACTCTGTTCCTTTATGACAATAAACTGAATATCTCTTTGGTTTGTGGACAAAACAAGAGATTTGAGGACGTCATCTTGTGGTTTGGGAAACACTCATTGATATTTTTATACATTTTATTCACCAAACAACGAATCGATTAATCGTTTAAATAATCGACAGATTCATCCATGACGAAAAAAAACCCCCAAAAACATGTAAAAATTAGCATAATAGGTCCCCTTTAAATCCCCCTTCAATGCTGTTTAACTTTATTTGTCATTTTAATTGAATCGTTTCAGAGAATAAATCTAAATCTCAAATACATTTTTTTCACCAGGTGTCTAAATTGTTTTTAGTCAAAGTTCAAGTACGTACAATTTGCAAGTAAGTACATTTGCAAGTAAAAAACACTAAAGACTCAATTTAAAGTATAGTATCTAAGATTTAATAATCATATTGTGACTGTATTTACTCAGTACTCTGTGTTTTTTGGATGCATGTTTTTTCTGACCGCAGTGTAACCGGGTGCCTCCATCCTCTCTGTTCACTCCCATAATCCCACTGGAAACCCTTTTCTGGTTTCTTTGTTCCTTTATGACAATAAACTGAATATCTCTTTGGTTTGTGGACAAAACAAGAGATTTGAGGACGTCATCTTGTGGTTTGGGAAACACTCATTGATATTTTTATACATTTTATTCACCAAACAACTAATCGATTAATCGTTTAAATAATCGACAGATTCATCCATAACGAAAAAAAACCCCAAAAATGTAAAAATTAGCATAATAGGTCCCCTTTAAATCCCCCTTCAATGCTGTTTAACAGAGCTCTTTTACAACGTATTACAGCCAGTATTTGTCATTTTAATTGAATCGTTTCAGAGAATAAATCTAAATCTCAAATACATTTTTTTCACCAGGTGTCTAAATTGTTTTTAGTCAAAGTGGCATATAAGTACATTTGCAAGTAAAAAACACTAAAGACTCAATTTAAAGTATAGTATCTAAGATTTAATAGTAATATTGTGACTGTATTTACTCTGGATGCATGTTTTTTCTGACCGTAGTGTAACCGGGTGCCTCCATCCTCTCTGTTCACTCCCATAATCCCACTGGAAACCTCTTGCCCTTGTGCCACTTATTTAGAGAGTAATGAGGTTTATGGACCTGGCTAAACCCTGGATTACAGTTTTGGATTGATGGTTTAAGTGTAGTCTATGCATAACCAGACTCCTAATGCAGCCTCTAAATACGTCTCACATATGGTCGGCATGGGACGCTTTAATCTGCCTTCTTTAAACACATTTCCTCAATCTCTCCACTCTACGCTGCCGTTCATTGGTTTCTCTAAAGACAGATGTCGCGTGTTAATTTTTAAACACTTCGTCTCCTTCATTATCTCGGCGTATAAAGTAAAGTCACACTCAGACATGAAGCCCACTTTAGTCTGGCCTTTATTTTATTTGAACTGTTGTCTCAAAGGGTTAATCTGAGAGGTCAAACTGCTTTCTGAAAACAAACACAGCACACATAAACCACTGGACCTTTCTAATTCCTTTAAAGCTGCAGTGGTAGTATGTATGGCTTCATACCAGGGTTATAATCGTTTAGTTTTTTTTCATTAGTTTTAGTTATGTTAGGAAACCGGTATATCTAGTCCTAGAAATATTTTTTTGTTATTTTTCTGCCTCTAATCTCAAACCTGGAGTCAGAATAATTACAGGATATTATTTGTGGTGCTTACAGCAGTACAGAAGTACTCTTTCAAATCTTTTCAAACCTTCTACAGATACTAATTGTGTTTTCTTGTAAATTTGTCACTTTTTCCCCATAAATTTGTCACTTTTTCTCGTAAATTTGTCATTTTTTTCCAGTAAATTTGCCACTTTTTGCTCGTAAATTTGACAGTTTTTTCCAGTAAATTTGTCACTTTTTCTTGTAAATTTGACAATTTTTCCCCTAAATTTGTCACTTATTTTCTCGTACATTTGACAAGTATTTCCAGTAAATTTGTCACTTTTTCTTATAAATTTGTCACTTTTTTTCTCGTAAATTTGAGATTTTTTCCCCGTAAACTTGTCACTTTTTCTTATAAATGTCATTTTTTTCTCATAAATTTGACAATTTTTTTCCCGTAAATTTGTCACGTTTTCTTCTAAATGTGTCACTTTTTTCTTCTAAATTTGTCACTTTTTTCTTATAAATTTGTCACTTTTTTTCTTCTAAATTTATCACTTTTTTCCTCGAAATTTGACAATTTTTTAAATTAGTTGTAGTTGTTTTGTAATGGGGTATTTGTTGGGTCCAGATTCAATAAGGTCACAATAAATGTTTCCTTTATTTCCTTTGTCTGATCCATCTCAGCCCCAATAAGTTTATTAAGTCATAAAACCAGATAGATGAAATAGATTTCATATCAACCAAAAAGGTTTACGGATGAAAAAAGTTGACAAAGACGAAAACGAAGGACATTTTCACTATAATTTTAGTTAGTTTTATAACTACAAAATACAGTTTCAGTTAGTTATCGTTTTTTTTATTTTTTATTCTGTCTTTAACTGGTTTTACTCTGGTTTTATTCTGGTTTTAAGTGGTTTGAACTGGATTTATTCTGGTTTAAACTGGGTTTATTCTGGTTTTAAATGGTTTTTACTCTGGTTTTATGTGGTTTTATTCTGGTTTTATGTGGTTTTATTTATTATTTTTATTTCAGTTAACGAAAATGTTTTTTCAATTCTAGTTTTCGTTATTTCCTTAGTAATGGTTAACTGTAATAACCTATGGAACCCTAAATGTTTCATCCTGTAGGTCTGGACCCTAATGAGGGTCTCTTTGTGAATGTAACTGATTAAAACGGATCAATTTGTGTTTTCCAGGCGTCCTCTCAGTCCAGTCAACCTCTCAAGTTCACCACTTCTGATTCCTGTGATCGCATCAAGGATGAGTTCCAGTTCCTCCAAGCACAGTACCACAGGTACCACAGAACATTCACACCTGGAACATCTTCTCACAGATTAGTCTTATGGCAAATGCAATCAACATTGCTGGAATAGCTCTTTTTAAGTGCAGAGTTCATTCACAACACAGATATAAGGCAAACACTGTTCATCTACATACACATTTGGTTGAATGTTCTATCCTGAAATATAGCTCATTCCATGTCTCAATATACAGTCATAGAACAATTTATTAGACCACCTTGTTTTCTTCAATTGTTCATTTTAATGCCTGGTTCAACTAAAGGTTCATTTGTTTGGACAAATATAATGATAACAACAAAAATATCTGATAAGAGTTTAATTTAAGATCTGATATCTAGACATTTAACATGGTTTTATTGATTATGATTTTTGTTATTATGAATAAAACCATGTTAAATGTCTAGATATCAGCCAATAAATTAAACTCTTATCAGCTATTTTTGTTGTTATCATTATATTTGTCCAAACAAATGAACCTTTAGTTGGACCAGACATTAAAATTAACAAGAAATTGGAGGAAACAATGGTCTTGTATATTTTTCCATGACTGTATTTTGCACACACACACACACACACACACACACACACACACACACACACACACACATATATATATATATTTATATACACACACACAAGATATGGTATAATATGATATAGTGTACCGGCATTATTTATGCGTATAAATACTTGACTATACTAGATATACATACAATAGATAATAAGAGTATAAGAATATGTAAATAAATAAGTAGAATGTGCAGAAGGACAAGAATATTGTATAAATATGATTTATAATATCAATATGATTAATATTAACACATCTCACATATGACGTGAAGTAAATGTTCCAGTATTTGGAGTGTTGAACAGGTGAACAGTGCAGAAAGTGACAGTAGATTTAGTTTAGTTCAGTAAAAGTGAGATAAATGAGTTGTAAAGTCTTATTGCAGTAGGAAGGAATAACTTTCTGTGTGGTTGCTTGCAGCAGCAGGTTTAATGAGTGTGTTTGTGTTGCTGCAGTAGAAGAAGTAGCCCTCATTTAGACAGCAGCTCTTCTTGTTTTGGTTCAGTCTGAGACCACATGTTCTGTCCTAATGTTAGCAGACAACACCTCCATGTTTCGCTCCACTTTCACTTCCACATGCATGACAATGACATTTGAAAACATGTATCGTCTGATCTCTAAACCATAACCCACAGTAAAATGTCACACAATAGCCGCTTCCCCTTTTATAGCTATTATCTGATTAGCATGTTAACTGCATTAACATAGATACTGTACGTGCATTTGCATTAAATCTTTTTTTTTTCCAGTTGTGTGTCTCTGTTGGCTAATATACACTACAATATACAGGCCAAAAGTTAAATGTTGTGTTCTCAGTGTCTTCTTATAAAACCAGTGTGTATTGTGTGTATTTGTGGATGTGTTTACTACATGATCAGACTTTACCTTTATTGAATTGAACCATTTTCCTCCATTGACCTTTAAGTAAACATTGATGTTATCAGACCATTGGTGAATAAATGTTACCAAAAGAAAAGAAGGGCTTAGTTTTAGGATGGAGGAGACTAGGAAGAGTCACTACTTCACTTCAAAAGTAAAAAAAAAACAAAAACAAATCCCAGTTTGCATTATTCACTTTATCTCTTTGTGTTTTGAGAGTTTGGAGACAAAAATCCCAATAAATCTCAACTGTGTTCATATCTCTGACAAAAGAAACAAGAGTTCAGATTTATACATTAAGGAAAGAAGGAAACACAAAGTCTAAGCAATAAAAACCCAAGAGCTGATAATTAGAGTCAAATGTGTTCTAATAAGTGACTCTTTATATAATAATCATGTTTATTTTGTTGCAAAGTATACCAATGAAACTATGATCTTTTTTGTACAAATTTTATCCTGCTTCCAAACTTTTGGCTTGTAGTGTATGTAGGAAAATGTTGCCTATTAAATAGCGTTTTAACACGCCTTATTGTTGTAACTCAGCCCTAAAATATTTTCTAATAACTAAAAAAAAATAATATTTTAATAAAAGTGTATTTGCTGGTATCAGGGGGACCAGCATAATGTAATGGTGTTAAAACAACCTTTATATGAGAGGAGCGATATCGCTTTAATGTCTGTATTCTCAACATAATGTTTGCAAAATTCAATTTAAATTTTCTGCGACAAACATCCGGGTAGTTTTTTAGGCAGAGCAATCGAGCACAGATACACAGAGCGCCTCTTCGGCCAATCAGCACCTCCGTTTTCTTTTGTAACATTTGTTAATTTGTTGAAACAGAGGAAGAAAGTAGACTGGCTTGACCGTGGATTGGCCGAAGAGGCGCCATGGCAACCGGGTGGCAACAAATGTTACAAAAGAAAACGGAGGTGCTGATTGGCCGAAGAGGCGCTCTGTGTATCTGGGCTCGATTGCTCTGCCTAAAAAACTAACCAGATGTTTGTCGCAGAAAATTTAAATTTAATTTTGCAAACTGAATTTGAATTGTGAGAACTGAATGTTCAGTTCCAAACTAATAAATACAATTTCAAATTACAATTCAGATTCAGTTTTTCAATGTAATGATTCAAGTTAAGCAATTCAAATTCAAATATGAATGATTCAAATTCAGTTTCTGGTGGCACATGTTTCAGCCCATAGAGCGATCGTCTTCGCTAAGCATGAAGACAAATTGTGGAATAATTCTCAAAGTGTTGAACTAATCCTCAACAGAACAGATTCATAATTATGTTTGCCTAACAACACTTTTATTCTTTCTTCTCCCCAGTTTGAAGTTGGAGTGTGATAAACTGGCTTCTGAAAAGTCAGAGATGCAGCGTCACTATATCATGGTGAGTGTTTCATTAACTGTCTGTTTGTCTTTGTTTGGACTCTTCTAACACACCAACCAGAGAGACACCGCAGGAATGTCTGGATCATCTCTGGTTATTAGTTTAGTCGCACATAATCACAAATGGCGTTTCAGTTAGTGGCTTCCTCGGGTTCATTCATCACATGATCAGTAACAAACAGCCGATAGGCTTTAAACGCTGTCTGGAAGCCACTGATCAATTACACATCATATGACAAAAACAGCTACATTTCTCAATACATTATTCACATATAATACATAGATCTGTATCTATATCTATATCTATAAATCTATATATATATGGTCATGGAAGAAAATATTTGACCACTGTTTTCTTCTATTTCTTATTCATTTTAATGCCTGGTACAACTATATCTAGACATTTTCCATGGTTTTCTTGAAAATAACCAAAAACATTATCAAGAAAACCATGGAAAATGGCTAGATTTATATGTGGTTTTATTCTGGTTTTATGTCGTTTAATTCTAGTTTTATGTGGTTTTATTCTGGTTTTAACTGGTTTTATTCCTGTTTTATGTGGTTTTATTATGGTCTTATGTGGGTTTATTCTGGCTTTAAGTGGTTTTATTATGGTTTTAAGTGGTTTGAACTGGTTTTATTATGATTTTATGTGGTTTTATTATGCTTTTACATGGGTTTATTCTAGTTTTAAATTGTTTTATTCTGGTTTTATGTGGTTTGAACTGGTTTTAAGTGGTCTGAACTGGATTTATTCTGGTTTTAACTGGTTGTATTCTGGTTTTATGTGGTTTATGTGGTTTTATTCTGGGTTTATGTGGTTTTATTCTGGTTTTAACTGGTTTTATTCATGTTTTATGTTGTTTTATTATGGTTTTAAGTGGTTTGAACTGGTTTTATTCTGGCTTTAACTGGTTTTATGTGGTTTTATTCTTGGTTTAAGTGGTTTGAACTGTATTTATTTGGGTTTGAACTGGTTTTATTCTGGTTTTAAATGGTTTTACTCTGGTTTTATGTGGGTTTATTCTGGTTTATGTGGTTTTATTTTGGTTTTAAATGGTTTTATTCTGGTTTTATGTGGCTCTGTTCTGGTTTTATATGGTTTTATTCTTGTTTATGTGGTTTCATTCTGGTTTTAAATGGTTTTATTCTGGTATTATGTGGTTTTAACTGGATTTATTTATTATGGTTTTAACTGGTTTTATTTTTTTAATTTATTTTTTTTAAGTGGCTTATTGTGGTTTTAAATGGTATTATTTTGGTTTAAAGTGGTTTTATTCTCTCTGTCTATCAGAATATTTACATACAGAATATATATATATATATATATATATATATATATATATATATATATATATATTCTGTATGTAAATATTCTGATCTAAAATTCCCTTCTTCTTTGTGTGTGTATAGAGAGTATAAAGCAGTTTATTAATATTTGTGTCATCTTCTCCCTCTTTGTTTGTAGTACTACGAAATGTCCTACGGGCTGAACATTGAAATGCACAAACAGGTAATCACTGTCTCCCATCATGAATCTTTCTTTAAGTGGCTCAGCTCTGCTTGTTTGTTGGTCTCACGTTTTTTTTTTACCTTCCTTTCTTCATTTCAGGCTGAAATAGTGAAGAGACTGAATGGCATCTGTGCTCAGGTGCTGCCTTACCTGTCACAAGAGGTAACTAGTGTGTCATTTAATTAATGTCCTTGTTTAATGTACATTTTGTTTGTATTTATCAGTGCTATCAAACATTTAAGGTTAATATTTAGGACCCTGTTGAAATTGGTCCGTTTATTATTATAACGGCAAAAGAATTGAGTTTTTGAGGGCTTTATCAAATTCCAAAACTCACCAAACTTGGAACAAAATTCAATCCCGTCGAAAATATACGTATTTCATTGGTTTCAGAAATGGGCGAAATGGCAAAATGACCTACTAGCGCCCCCTAGAATTGAGCCCCTAAAACAGGTTTGTCGTAGAGACACGAAATTGGGTACATCCATGTATCATGGGAAGACGCACCAAAAAGTCTCAAGAAGCCATACCCATTAACTAACAGGAAGTCGGCCATCTTGGATCAAATATGGCGTTTTACAGGTTTTTCGGCATTTCTACACCACATACTTTAACAAACTCCTCCTACAGATTTAATCTGATCGACTTCGGACTTGTTCAGTTCCATCAAAAGGCCTTAGACATTAAAAGTCAATAAAAGCTTTGCAGACCATCACACTATGGGGGCGTGGCATGGCGGCAAAAAATGGCGTTTTGGCATAAAACACGAGACTGTATAACTTGACCATACATTGTCCAATCTGCCTCAAACTTGTCATGCATGATGATGCTCCATCACTGAACAGTTCTACATAACAATATTTCATAAGGTCCCGTCCTTTTGGATTAGCCACGCCCCCTTTTCCCAACTAATGAACCGTTTGTCCCCCCGCCAACGATCGCTGGACTGTTCATTGCTGCTTGCAGCTTTAATTTACAATTTCTCCTTTTAATCACATAAATCACAAAAATGATCTGAAGATGAAGATATTTGATGGAGAGGTTCATGTTTGACCACATGTTGTTTATGTTTCAGCATCAACAGCAAGTCATGGGCGCCATCGAGAGAGCCAAGCAAGTCACGCCCCCTGAGATGAACTCCATCATACGGGTGAGCTTTTTTTAAATTTCTTTTTTTAATGAGAGGTTATTTTGTGTAATTGGAATGTTTCCTGCTATAACAAACCAAAGTAATCTGACGTTAAATCCTAACATGTTTCTTTTTTTAAATGGAATAATTTAGTCATTTCTTATTTAGTAGAATTGTATCTAGATTTTAAAGTGGAAAGGATCTTGTTAAAACTACAAAAATTCACAAAAATGTCCCCTTGGATAAGCCAGTGCTTGTTTGTCATGCATGTTTGTGACTGAATAGGATGTTAATGGGTTTTTTTTAGCCTATGTTATAAATAAACATAAAAAAAAGGCTAATTTATTACTTCAATTTTTGTCAAATTTACATGCACTCACAAAGATATCACATATCACAATTCATATTTCATGCTACATCAATATTGTTAGATTTGTTTGTGTGTGTGAATGTAAAACTCAGTTATTTATTTGTTTGATATATCGATAAAACCTTGTGTTGTAAAGTTATCCTAAATAACTAAGATTCAGATGTATTCATTAATACGCATGCAAAGTAATAATAAAAACAACATTGATTTAAAAACATTATATAATAGATATACAGCTGCATCTCAGTAAATTAGAATATCATGGAAAAGTCCATTTCCAGTAGTTCAAGTCAAACAGCCCCAACCAAGTATTGAGTCATATAGATGGACATACTTTTCAGAGGACAACATTTACATATAAAACATACTTTGATATAAAATTGGTCTTTTTATATTCAAATGTTTTGAGACAGTGAATTTTAGGTCTTCATTAAATGTAAGTCATAATCATTATAATAAATTCAGACATAAAATGTTTCATTCTGTGTGTAATGGATCTATATAATGTGTTATTTCCACTTTTTGAATTGAATTACTGACATAAATAAACTTTTCTATGATGCACCTGTATATAATTATTACACTGCATGGTAATGTAGTAATTAAAACATGCAACATTGAAGCACTGAATGCAAGACATACAAAGCAATTGAATGGTGATATTACACAAAGTTTAATTTCACTGTGCTGCGTTATTCAGCACTGATTGTAAATTGCAAAGCAGAAGTTCTAACTTCTGTCTGACAGTAAAAAACAGAAGCTCTGTGTGTGTTTATTTCATTCATCATTCTATTTATAGACGGTGTGTGTTTTATATTAAACCCTGGTACCTGTGTGTGTGTGTGTGTGTTTTATATTAAACCCTGGTACCTGTGTGTGTGTGTGTGTGTGTTTTATATTAAACCCTGGTACCTGTGTGTGTGTGTGTGTGTGTGTGTGTGTGTGTGTGTGTGTGTGTGTGTGTGATATTGACCCCTGGTACCTGTGTGTGTGTGTGTGTGTGTGTGTGTTATATTGATCCCTGGTACCTGTGTGAGTGTGTGTGTTATATTGACCCCTGGTACCTGTGTGTGTGTGTCTGTGTGTGTGTGTTATATTGACCCCTGGTACCTGTGTGTGTGTGTGTGTGTGTTTTATATATTGACCCCTGGTACCTGTGTGTGTGTGTGTGTGTGTGTGTGTTATATTGACCCCTGGTACCTGTGTGTGTGTGTGTGTGTTTTATATATTGACCCCTGGTACCTGTGTGTGTGTGTGTGTGTGTTTTATATTGACCCCTGGTACCTGTGTGTGTGTGTGTGTGTGTGTGTGTGTGTGTGTGTGTGTTATATTGACCCCTGGTACCTGTGTGTGTGTGTGTGTGTGCTATATTGACCCCTGGTACCTGTGTGTGTGTGTGTGTGTGTGTGTGTGTGTGTGTTATATTGACCCCTGGTACCTGTGTGTGTGTGTGTGTGTGTGTGTGTGTTTTATATATTGACCCCTGGTACCTGTGTGTGTGTGTGTGTGTGTTATATTGACCCCTGGTACCTGTGTGTGTGTGTGTGTGTGTGTGTGTTTTATATATTGACCCCTGGTACCTGTGTGTGTGTGTGTGTGTGTTTTATATATTGACCCCTGGTACCTGTGTGTGTGTGTGTGTGTGTGTGTGTGTGTGTGTGTGTGTGTGTGTTTTTTATATATTGACCCCTGGTACCTGTGTGTGTGTGTGTGTGTGTGTGTGTGTGTGTGTGTGTGTGTGTGTTTTATATATTGACCCCTGGTACCTGTGTGTGTGTTTTATATATTGACCCCTGGTACCTGTGTGTGTGTGTGTGTGTGTTTTATATATTGACCCCTGGTACCTGTGTGTGTGTGTGTGTGTGTGTTTTATATATTGACCCCTGGTACCTGTGTGTGTGTGTGTGTTTTATATATTGACCCCTGGTACCTGTGTGTGTGTGTGTGTGTGTGTTATATTGACCCCTGGTACCTGTGTGTGTCTGCAGCAACAGCTCCAGGTGCAGCACCTGTCCCAGCTGCAGGGTCTGGCCCTGCCGGTGACCCCGCTGCCCCTGGGCCTGACCCCGCCCACCCTGCCCGCCGTCTCCTCCAGCTCCGGCCTGCTCTCCCTCTCCTCCATCCTGGCCAACTACTCCCACGGCCAGGCCCAGGCGGCCAAGGAGGACAAGGCCCGGGAATCGGCCGAGAGAGCGCCACGAGGAGACGACGGCGACAAGTCAGACTAATGCAGAAGACACGGCCAGGAGGTTTGGAGGGGGGGTTGTTGTGGCGGGGGAGGGGAGGGAAGGGATGGGGGGCGGGGTGTCTTTAAAAAAAAAAAAAAAAAGAAAGGTAAAAGTGTAACTGTAAATGGAGATTGGTGTAAGTCTGGCTGCCTGTCTGCTGAGTGTTGGTGAAGTAGAGTAACTGCAGGGATGACGACGAGCAGAAACGAGGATTTTTTTGGATGTGCAGAGAACGAAAAACTGCTGAATGGCTGAGAGTGAGAGTTAAATGTTCTTATTATTTAGTGGTAATAATAGACTCAGTTCAGGCTTCTAGACTTTAAATAGATGCTTTTTTTTTTTTTTTTTAGTGTAAGCCACTGTTGTTAGGCTTAATCAAGATAAATGTTTTCCCATTTGGAGTGAGAGTTGAGGATGAAAGCTAACAGCAGTGTCCCTTACACAGATCTGCCTCTCACTGGTTTATATTTCTTAATTCTAGTGTTTTTTTTTTTGTTTTTTGTTCATGTCCTCCTCAGATTGTTTCTTACTGGCTCACAGTAAACAGTTTAAACAACATCTTAGTTCCCTCTAACTTCTGTCCCTCCACTCATAACGTACAAAAGCTCCTTTTTTTTCTTCCCCATAATGAAAAAATGTTGACTGGAGCTGTTTGGAAAGTTCATTTATGTACTTGAAGCCAGATTAAGTCCTAGTCCGATGTTCAATGGGATGTTTTTAAAGGGACATTTCACTTCAATTCAGAACATAAACCACCCAACGTTTCATTGTTTTCATACGACCAACCACTGGATGCATTACCTTTAGCTGTGTACCTCAATCCCCAAAAACTGGGACTTTATTCCATTAAGAACCTTTTAGTTTGTACAAATGGTAGTTTACCCATCTCGGGGGTTAATTTGTGTTTCATAGGCCTAGCAGCCAGCTGCTGCTGCTAGCTGCCAGCTGCTGCTAGCTGCCAGCTGTCGCTGCTGCTAGCTGCCAGTTGCTGCTGCTAGCTGCTGCTGCTGCTGCTAGCCGCCAGCTGCTGCGGCTAGCTGCCAGCTGCTGCTAGCTGCCGCTGCTAGCTGCTACTAGCTGTTGCTAGCTGTTGCTGTTGCTAGCTGTTGCTGCTGCTGCGCGCTACATGGCACGGACCATGACTCGTCTTTAAATGACAAGAATTGAAGCTCTGGAAAAAAAAGAAATTGACTTTATTTTGTTGTTTTCGTGAAGTTAAAGACTAATTAGACATTCAAAATGTGCGTGTGTGTGATCGGGTGAATGTGATCAGAAAGAAGAAAACACTTGTTTAATTTAACTTTTTCTTTCTTCTTTTCTTTTCTTTTTTTTCTTTCTTTTAAAGCACCTTTTTGTATTTTCCTCCCCTGCTCCTGCCCCTCTCTTCGTTCTGGTCCACTCTTTAACTGACCAAGACAAACTTGAACAGGATCTAAACTTCAGAACCAGACGGTTGTAAAAGACTCACGAGTACTTCTGTAATTCTGTAAGTTAGAGGAACACTTCAGTTTAAACTGAGACTGTATCAAGCACCTGTCTTTCTTTTCCTGTCTTGTTTAACTTGTGTGTGATTGTCAAGGGGAACATCTTCCCTCCATAAAGTTTCTTTTCATATTGTTTTTAATGAAGAATGTGTCCCGGGTGAGTTGCTAAAGCTCTGTAAGCAGCGTCAAACAAGCCTTTTACTCACAAAACAGCTTATTAAAATGGGATTCTCACGGTCAGAATTTGTCCTGGTGACCAAATTATTGTCTCCTGTTGCAACAAAAACTCAAACTGTTTTTTTTTTCATTTAGAGCATTTTCCCAATTCCATATTACATGCTGATTCTATATAGTATTATGAGTGAATATAGAGCCTGTTAGAGACTCGGCTAGGGATTTAATTAATCAAATTTTAATCGTGATCACGATTTTGGCCGCCACGATTAAATTAACCTGATCGTCGTTGATATTTCCATTTTAAAATGCGTCTCTCCTGCATATCTAATCAATCAGTTTCTACACCAGTAGTCCTCCAACCACCAGGGGGCTGTTTTTTTCCCCCTGAAAAAAGCCTGGTTGCTGATTGGATAGAACGCTAAGCAGGATGTGACGTAGTACTGGACGCCACAACAACACACACCATTTATAAAAGCCGGTGAAGTGTTGCCAACTTAGCTACTTTGTTGCTATATTTAGCGACTTTTCAGACCCCCTCAGAGACTTTTTTTTTATTTTTTTAAAGCGACTGGAGACAAATTCAGCGACTTTTTCTGGTGTTATTGGAGACTTTTGGAGACTCGTTCTTACTCTTCTTAAGGTGCCAGGGGGCCGGAGGCTCTTCTTAACGAGCTGCCGGCCCCCGCAGCTCGTTAAGAAGAGCTGCCGGCGACTTTTCAGACCCCCTTTGCGACTATTTTTCCAAAAAAGCGACTGGCGACAAATCCAGCGACTTTTTCTGGTGTTATTGAAGACTCCCTCTTACTCTTCTTAACGAGCTGCGGGGGCTGGAGGCTCTTCTTAACGAGCCCAAAACCATTCACAGTGTAAAAGTGATAAAATTAAGTATGCTCAAAACAGTCAATGCAGACAAAAACAAATTGAGAGTAAATAACTTTTTTTATTTTACAATTAACACTTGAAATGATGAAGGCAGTTGACAAGGTAGTACAAAATGTAAACCGTACTTTGGTGTTCCATTTTTACCTCTTAATCTTAAGATTTCATTAAATAACTTTTTTTCTTTTTTTTTGTCTCTGCATTTGGTATGTAATATGGAATTAGGACTCAGCTGTTCATATTTGAAGCAGCAGAGGGCAGCAGAGCTCTCTGACTGATCATTAGTGTGAAGCTTCAACACCAAGTCTTCATTTCCTGACTGTTTAATGCTTAATGCTTTATTTTTGGATAGACACAGTGCACATTAATGAACGTCAAAAACATCTCTTTAAACATGCCGGATTATAGCAAAGCTGCTAGTTTGCATCCCTAAAAATAAAAATAAATACAAATATGGTACCACTTTATATTAGGGAACACATATTCAACATGAATTAGTTGCTTATTAGCATGTAAATCAGTAACATATTGTCTCTTAATGAGTCATTATTCAGTAGTTATTAATGCCTTATTCTGCATGGCCTTATTATACAACCAGTAAGACATTAACTAAGAGTTTTCCCTCAGTTTGAGCCACTTTGTAGAGTAATGATTGACATTACAATCCACCAATCCTCATCAATCATCTAAAGGAGCCACCAGCCACCTCAAAGGTCTGGAGAAGGTGTTTAATATTTACCGTTTCCATGTTTTCCTTCACCGCTATGTAGAGATTATAAAGTCCATACAAAGTAAAGCTTATTAAGATCATAACTCATATACAACAACTTCCTTACTTACTACAAATAATCAATAATTCTGAGGTTATTGAGGGAAAACTCTTAGTTAATGTCTGACTGGTTGTATAATAAGGCCATGCAGAATAAGGCATTAATAACTACTGAATAATGACTCAATAAGAGACAATATGTTACTTATTTGCATGCTAATAAGCAACTAACTTTGTTTTCAAGAATCTAATTTGTTCTCAAGTTCTATCTGAGGAAAAAAACTTAAGAAGAAAGTTAAGAAAACAACTAAAGAATACCAAATCTTCTTAAATTTTAAATCTTAAAGAGCAAAGTTAAGAAAAAAGTAACACTTAAGAAGCATTTCCTTCTTAAGAATGCTTTGTGAATCTGGCCCCTGGTGCTCACACCTCACAGAGTCCTTTTCCTTATAAATTCATGTTTCAGGGATCATTCACTCATTTAGATGTTTCTCTTTGAGGAAGCTATTGAAGCTATTTTTTTCTTACTTGCATCTTAGCCAAAAGAAAGACCAGACAAATTCTGCTGAAGCGACAGAGATTCTTTTTGCAGGACTGAAATGTGTTTCTATCCTCTTTAAGGATTTCTGATCATACTTTTAAATATCTGAAAAAGTAACAATTATTCCTAGTTAGCACACACGTGCACAAAATTAAAGCTAAGACCACGGAGACGCTTAAATACAAAACAGGAATGCCCTGCTTAACCTGCTGCCCCCGCGACCCGGCCCCGGATAAGCGGACAAGAATGGATGGATGGATGGAAACTTAAAAAAATTATGTTTTTAAGGGTCTTTGATGGCAGATATGTAACGTTTGGAGCAGATAAACTTATTTTAGCCACCTCAAAATACAAATAAAAATCTCAGTTAGCTGTTATTCCCCTGTAATGTGACGCTTGCCAGAGCTTTGACAACAAACCTTTTTTAGCGTCTGAGCACGTCTACGATCTAGAGCTGCAACAATTATTCCATTAATGCAACAATAATCGATTATTAAACTAATCGTCAACTATTTTGATAATCGAATATTTGGTTTGAGACGAAGACAATAAGTCCAAATTCTCTGATTTCAGCTTCTTCAATGTGAATATTTTTTGGTTTCTTTGTTCCTTTTATGACAATAAACTGAATATCTCTTTGGTTTGTGGACAAAACAAGCGACAGATTAATGGATAATGAAAAGAATTGTTAGTTGCAGCCCTGCTACGATCGGAGCTTCAACTTCTCTTGTACTTTTTATGCATTTTATTTTGAAAGGCACTTAATTTGTGGCTCTCTTTTAGTTTGTTTTTCTTCTTCCTGTCTGTGCTAGTGTTGGGGGGCTGATGATTTCCCTCCCTGGAGATTTGACCTTACTGTACGGAGTGCGAGAACAGATGATTTGTTAGTTATTTGCACTCTTTACGCTGACGTCTTTCTCCGTAGAAAAACCTCCTTTGGCAAAACTCAGACATATGAATGGTATGTGTGTTTGTTTTTGCTGTGAAGGGCCAATTTGTATACATATGAATATATCAATATACATATTTTTTAAAGCATTTTTGTATGTTTCAAAGCTGCTTTTTAACGTGTGTGTATCATGGAAGAATTTGGTGTTGTATGTGTGCATTACAAGCCTACAGTTAAAAGAGAGGCACAAAATGTTGTATACCATGTCGTTTTTCCTGTTTTTTCTCTCCCATTCGCTCAGTAGGCAGTAACACTTAACATTGTTTTCTAGGTTTGTAAATGTTTATCTTTTTTGTGCAAACAAAAACCAGTTTAATGTGTTTATGAACACAGTCTCATTTTAAAATACCTGGGGCAAAAACAAACAAAAAAAAATACAAAGATGTAAACAAGCAACTGTGTACTCTAATGAGAATGAATCAACCTTTTAGCAGTAAGGAAGCTTCTCTGGTGCCTTACAAATAAAAGATGTGATTGAGAGTGGTCCTCTGTCTCCGACTCGTTACTTTCTGTGGGGAAAATATAATCTGAAGGACAAAAAAGGAAACATTAAAGGGACTAAAGATCACTTCTCTGACGCACTAGAGATCATAAAATGAAGCTTTTGGGAGCCTGATAACTTTTATTTTGATAGTTTCCTCCTCGGCAGCTTCGGTTGACTCAGATACAAGTTAAAGTCACACTGGATCAACATTTAGAACCAAAGAGAAACAAAGAAAAACCAACATAAATGTGATCTTGTGATTGTGTGTGATCCTGTCATCAACTCTGGTTTTTATTCTTGTGGGACTCTTGTGGGACTCTGTGGGGGTTTTTTGGTCATTTTGTGTCTTTTTTAGTAATTTTGTGTCTTTTTAGTAATTTTGTGTCTTTTTTTAGTAATTTTGTGTCTTTTTTTGGTCATTTTGTGTCTTTTTTTGGTCATTTTGTGTCTTTTTTAGTCATTTTGTGTCTTTTTTTGGTCATTTTGTGTCTTTTTTTAGTCATTTTGTGCCCTTTTTTTTGTAATTCTGTGTCTTTTTTTTGTCATTTTGTGTCTTTTTTTTAGTAATTTTGTGTCTTTTTAGTAATTTTGTGTCTTTTTATGGTCATTTTGTGTCTTTTCTTTAGTCATTTTTTAGTAATTTTTTGTCATTTTGTGTCTTTTTTGGTCATTTTGTGTCTTGGTAATTTTGTCTTTTTTTTTTGGTAATTTTTTGTCTTTTTTTTTAGTCATTTTGTGTCCTTTTTTTGGTCATTTTGTGTCTTTTGGTCACTTTGTGTCTTCTTAGTAATTTTGTCTTTTTTTTGGTCATTTTGTGTCTTTTTTTTGTTCATTTTGTGTCTTTTTTAGTCCTTTAGTCCAACATAAAATGTGATTTTGAATCTTTTTTTTTACTTTCAAAACTTTCACTATCATGCTCAATAAAGAATTTTAAATGTGTCAAATGTGACCAAAGGTGTCAAATCTACCATATAAGAGGGTTCCATCCAGTTCTATCATTTGATACTAAATCTATTTGAGCTTGTCTCCAGTTTTACTTGGTATATCATTAAATCATTGAAAGGGACTAAAGATCACTTCATGACGCACTGAAGCTCATAAAATGAAGCTTTTGGGAGCCTGATAACTTTTATTTTGATAGTTTCCTCCTCTGCAGCTTCGGCTGACTCAGAAGTCACACTGTAATTAGAAAACAATGCATCACTACATTCTTTAAACATTAGTAACATCTGACTGGATGAGTCGCCACCAAACCATCTAACCGTCAGATTTAATGATGTTGTTTAAAGGAACTCTTATTTTGTGTTGATGTTGGCGCCCCCTGTGGACAAATGCTGTTATTTCAATGAGCGTTACCTCATTCTGTCCACGTTTAAAAGGCTATACAATTTATTAGATACAGTAGTAATAAACAAAATACGGGCCACAAACCAACGAGATATCAGGGCGACTACGTTCATTATTCATTTACAGTCTATGGTCAGCTCTGTGATAGTCTGGAGACTATGGTATGTATTACTACAGGGGAACATAGGGATGACCCCCCAGTCACAGGTAGTTTTTTACTGTCAAAATATTTAATATCAATATGAATTAAAGCTGCAAGCAGCGATGAACGGGTCCGAGCAGACGCTTCAACAAACGGTTCATTAGTTGGGAAAAGGGGGCGTGGCTAATCCAAAAGGGCGGGACCTTATGAAATATTGTTATGTAGAACTGTTCAGTGATGAACCATCATCATACATGACAAGTTTGAGGCAGATTGGACAATGAATGGTCAAGTTATACAGTCTCGTGTTTTGTGCCAAAACGCCACATTTTGCCGCCATGCCACGCCCCCATAGTGTGACTGTCTGCAAAGCTTTTAATAACTTTTGATGTCAAAGGCCTTGTGATGGTACTGAACAAGTCTGAAGTCAATCAGATTAAATCTGTAGGAGGAGTTTGTTAAAGTATGCGGCGTGGAAATGGCGAAAAACATCTAAAACGCCATATTTGATCCAAGATGGCCGACTTCCTGTTCGTTTTTGGGTATGGCTTCTTGAGACTTTTTGGTGTGTCTTCCCCATGATACATGGATGTACCCAATTTCGTGTCTCTACGACAAACCTGTTTTAGGGGCTCAATTCTAGGGGGCGCTAGTAGGTCATTTGGCCACGCCCATTTCTGAAACCAATGATATACGTACATTTTCGACATCATTGAATTTTGTCCCAAGTTTGGTGAGTTTTGGAATATAATAAAGCCCTCAAAAACGTGATTCAGTTGCCGTTATAATAATAAACGGACCAATTTCAACAGGGTCCTCACACTGTTAGAGCTTGGGTCCTAATAATGAGTTCAACCACTGAATCTTGTGTGGCAAACATCCCCACCGTCTCTCTCACACGAGGACACTTGATACACTCACATGAAGTGTTGTTGCAATCTTCTTGCTTGATTAAGCAACTTTTCGGACCCTATTAGCTAACCTGCACAGAATAAACTCATCCAGCAGCTAAACTGCTAACAGCACATCTCTCATGCTATTCTCATTTTACCATGTTACCATGGCAACGAGCATTGGTGGCGCCAGGTCATTTTTCACGTCTTAACCCTAAAAGTTGTGACTGTTGGCCCGAAAATGATTTTAACCCTTTATCAGGCAAAGAACTATATTTGGTAACTTCAGGTAATATTGTGAGAAAAAAGTTGCAAATTTACTAGATTAAAGTGGCAAATCTACAAGAAAAAAAGTTGCAGATTTAAGAGATTTAAAGTGGCAAATCTGCGAAAAAAGTCGCACATTTACGAGAAAAAAGTGGGAAAAAAGCTACTTTTTTTCTCCCAGATTCACCACTTTAAATCTCATAAATCTGCGCATTTTTGTCTCGTAGATTTGCCACTTTAATCTCGTAAACTTTTTTCTCAAAATATTATTTTCTCATGTTCTTTTTCACATTCTGGCTGTATGTAATATCCGCCAATATTCTCTAGGGTTGAAATTTGGAATTTGCAAGTATTTCAATTCCCACTTTTTTCTCGTAAATGTGCGACTCTTTTTCTTGTAGATTTGCCACTTTAATCTAGTAAATTCTCATCTTTTTTTCTGGAATATTACCTGAAGTTACCAAATATAGTTCTTTGCCTGATAAAGGGTTAAACCTAACCCAATGTAAAGCTTGACAAAAAAAAAGTTAGGGGACACATATTCAACATTAATTAGTTGCTTATTAGCATGTAAATAAGTAACATATTGTCTCTTAATGAGTCATTATTCAGTAGTTATTAATGCCTTATTCTGCATGGCCTTATTATACAACCAGTAAGCAGTCAATCATTACTCTATAAAGTGGCTCACTGGTAGACTAACAATGGTGCAAAGTGACCAATCAAAAGATTCAAAATCACATTTTATGTTGGACTAAAGGACTAAAAAAAGCACAAAAAACACACAAAATGACAAAAAAAGGCACAAAAAGACAAAATGATGAAAAAAGACACAAAATGACTAAAAAAAGACACAAAATAACTAAAAAAGAGACAACAAAAGACATTAAAATGACCAAAATTGTTACGCTAAACAAAGCCACCAGTCAGTCAAAGGTCTGGAGAAGGTGTTTGCTATTTGCCGTTTCCATGGTTACCTTGTAGAGGTTATATATGTAGAGGTTATAAAGTCCATATAAAGTAAAACATATTAAGATCATAACTCATATACAACAACTTCCTTACTTACTACTAATAATCAATAATTCTGAGGTTATTGAGGGAAAACTCTTAGTTAACCCTTTAGAGTTTGGGGCTATTTTGACTCCTTTTTATTCTGCCTGTATAAACCACTTGTGTTTTTTTTTTTTTCAGCACAACCTCACCTATATGACCTGATCATTTTTTCATTTTGACTTACTGGATCAACATGAACACAAAAAAAACACCATAAAAACCCCACACAGAAAAAGACACAAAAAATGACAAAAAACACATAAAAAATACTTAAATACACACAACACACACACAAAAACACATTTTCTTTTACAAAAAACACAAACAAAAACACAAAAAACACACAAAAAACAAAAAAAACACAAAAATGACAAAAAAAACACAAAAATTGACAAAAAACAAAAAATACAAAAACACAAAAATTAAAGAAACATACAACAAAATAAAATAAAAAAACCACATAAAAATACACAAAAAAATTAAACAAAAAATATTACATTAAAAATGCTGAATGCACACTGCAGAATTTGAAAATATCTACAGAAAAAGGTAAAATAACACTACTACTTGTGGTGATTTTTACCTTTGCTGAAAAAGAGTTGACGCACTAAATTGGACACGAAAACTTGTAGAAAAGCCAAAACTTTAGAGGACTCCAGAGGGTTAATGTCTTACTGGTTGTATAATAAGGCCATGCAGAATAAGGCATCAATAACTACTGAATAATGACTCATTAAGAGGCAATATGTTACTGATTTGCATGCTAATAAGCAACTAATTAATGCTGAATAGGTATTCTGAACTAATATAAAGTGTTATGGAAAATAAACACAGCTCTCTGATCCGGATGGTGTGATAACAAAACCAATTAGACCAGAAAAAAGAGAAAACAAACCCCAGCGGGCCCATTCCTCTGGCCCTGAGGAATCCCTCAGCAGGCCCAGACACGAGATCTGCGTCACAGTTTCTCAATAAGAACACAGAAGAAGAACGCAGCAGAGAAAACAACACAAGACGAGTCTCAGAAAGAGTCTCACAGCTTCACCTTCTCTGTCTTCTGCTGCTGAAGGAAGCACTCGGAGACAGAAACATGCTAACAGGCTAATATTTATAGAGAAACGACACAGAACAGACAGACAGAAGGGAAGAAGTGATTACATTACAAAAGGTTACATGTTATTATAAAGGAAGAAATAATGTGGTTCCATAAACACTTGAGGTCCAAGAAAAATAAAAAAAGATGGTTTATGGGATAAATATGGCCCCACATGTCTTAGTCCATCCTTTTTTAATTATTTAAGTGAAGATTTTCTTTATAAAAATGTCACAAAAAACATCCAGAACAAGCAGCCAGCGCAAAACTTCACAGCAGTTAGTGGTAAAGCTTTATTAACCCTTTAGAGTCTATTTCTGAATCCTATACACCACTTAAAACATGTTTAAATACCATGTTGGTATATTTTTCACCTATATGACCTGATAATAATAATTGATTTTTTTATTCTGACTTACTGGATCAACATTTAGAACCAAAAAGAAACAAAGAAAAACCAACATAAATGTGATCTTGTGATTGTGTGTGATCCTGTCTTTTATTGTTATTTTGTGTCTTTTCTAGTCATTTTGTGTCTTTTTAGTGATTTTGTGTCTTTTTTTGGTAATTTTGTGTCTTTTGTTATGTCTTTTCTAGTTATTTTGTGTCTTTTTTGGTCATTTTGTGTCTTTTTTAGTAATTTTGTGTCTTTTTGGTCATTTTGTGTCTTTTGTTGTGTCTTTTTTAGTTATTGTGTGTCTTCTGTGGGTTTTTTTTTGTCCTTCTCTCTTCTCATTTTGTGTCTTTTTTGGTCATTTTGTGTCTTTTTTAGTCCTTTAGTCCAACATAAAATGTGATTTTAAATCTTTTTTTTCTACTTTCAAAACACTATCATGCTCAATAAAGAATTGTAAATGTGTCAAATCTACCATATAAGAGGGTTCCATCCAGTTCTATCATTTGATACTAAATCTATTTGAGCTTGTCTCCAGTTTTACTTGGTATATCATCATCAAACTGAAACTGGCCTCATGGAGTTTACAGCCAGAACTTTAGAGGTAAATGTACAGTAGGGCTCCACGCTGCTTTGTTTTATACTCTGATGGAGGCAACAAGTCTGCATTATTTGGAGCTTTTGGACTCCACAGGGTTAAAAAGCTATACAGTTTATTAGATACAGTAGTAATAAACAAAATAAAAATGTTAGCACTATACAAAAATTATATATATAGTGAAAGCAGTCCATTACATGTGCATATATCCTCTAGAGACATTAAAATACAGAGGAACATGAGCAACGATGCAGGGACAGGCAGATATTTTCTAATATATAATGGAGCTCCAGTGTAAAATAAGTCTTAAATGACTGCACAAAGTTATAAAGTTAAAAACATTCAGCCTCCGAGGGTTTGACACTCTGTTTAAGGCTAAAAAAGAAATCTTTGGCTGGTGTTTTTTGAAATTTACAGATCTCTTTGGCAGTCTTTAAACTGCAAAAAAGGTCTAAAAACCAGATCAAACAGTAAATCTGAGGGAAATGATCTTGCCGCATGGACAGATAATTTACCTTGACAAGATTTATTAAATTAAGATTATTAAGTCTAGAAATAAGCATGTTGAACACTTAAAATAAGAAATTAACTCTTCAAACAAGATGAATTAAAAAAAGCTTTAGATTTAGAAATGTTAGATAATTTATCTGGTTTTAAGAGTTAATTTCCTATTTTAAGCGTTCAACATGCTTATTTCTATTTTTAATAAAACAAAAAAAATTACTCCGAAAAACAGAAAAAAAGAATCAGAAAAACAGAAAAAAATACCATGAAAAACAGAAAAAATTGTCAGAAAAAAAGAATCAGAAAAACAAAAAAAAATAATAACAAAAACTGTCTTTAAAATAAAAAATTAACTCTTGAAACAAGATAAATTATCTAACATTTCTAAATCTAAAGCTTTTTTAATTCATCTTGTTTGAAGAGTTAATTTATTATTTTAAGTGTTCAACATGCTTATTTCTAGATTTAATAATCTTAATTTAATAAATCTTGTCAAGGTAAATTATCTGTCCATGCAGCAAGATCATTTCCCTCAGATTTACTGTTTGATCTGGTTTTTAAACACCTTTTTTTTTTTTTACAGTCTTTGCTCACTTTTCAGCATAAAATCTCCCCCACAAACAGGAAACGCTTCACTAAAAACAGAAAAGATCATAAAAATACATCACATTACATCACTGCATACACATATAATTGCACACTCTCAAACACGCTACACATGTACACAAAAACACACTCACACATATTTCTGCAGCACACACACCCTGACTAACACACACAGCTTCTGTTCCAACAGGTTTTAGGGAATCTGAGTTTTTATAGCGGTGAAAGTTGTTTGGAGCAGGTCTAGTCTGGATTTAGTGGTTTGTTCTGTTTCAGTCCCTGTGGTAACGGAGCTGCTGTTAGAGGAGGAGGAGGCCAGGTTAGGAGGAGGAGGAGGAGCTGCTGGGAGGAGGAGGAGCTCATACTTGTCTGGGGTAGTTGTAGTGGTTTCCGTGCTGGGAGTCTGGAGGCTGAGGACTGGGTTTACGCTCCAGATGTTCGATCTCTGCTGGTTCTTTGGCCGTGCAGTGAGGAGGACGCTGCTTAAAGAAGTCGGACTGATAACGGACCTGCAGGAGGAGGAACGGACATGTCAGAGATCTGAAAACAGCTAAATGAAAAGCTTTTTAATGAACATATAATGCAGAAAATGATGCTTAGGGTCGTTTTTAAATGGCTTCATATAGATATTGAATTTATTTGTATTTATTATTATAATTTATTTAATAGATGGATACTGCATGTAATATAAGCTATTCATTTGATTTATTGTTTTACGAGCCTCCGGCCCCCGCGG
>NW_026739045.1:92500-112500 GCF_030273125.1 Centropristis striata
GCTATAGTATGACTTTTTTTGGAGGGGGTCATTTTTGGACATCCCATAATATGATGTTTTTCTGTAATTTCTTGCCATATTATGTTCTAATAGGCATCAACAGACTATAATTAATCATTTAGAAAAATTTCTTGGCATTTTGAAATTTGACCATTTTTGACAAAAATCAACATGCTATAGTATGACTTTTTTTAAGTTTTTCTACATCGCATAATATGGTGTTTTTCTCTCATTTATGGACAAGCTGTTGTCTTATATGTATCAACAGACTATAATTAATCATTCTGAAGAATTTCTAGCCATTTTAAAATTTGGCCATTTTTGACAAAAAACGACATGCTATAGTATGACTTTTTTTTGAGCGGGTCATTTTTGGATGTCCTAAAATATAATGTTTATCTTTCATTTTTGGCCATATTATGTTCTAATATTTATCTACAGACCATAATTGACCCATTTTAACCATTTTTAGTCCTTTTTAAAATTTGACCATTTATGACAAAAATCGTCATGCTATAGTATGACTTTTTTTGAGGGGCTTATTTTTGGACATCCCATAATATGGTGACTTTCTGTCATTTCTGGTCATATTATACTCTAATATGTATCAACAGACTATAATAAAGTGATGTTTAGCATTTTGAGGCATTTTGAAATTTGGCAATTTTTGATAAAAAACGACATGCTATAGTATGACTTTTTTTTGAGCGGGTCATTTTTGGATGTCCTAAAATATAATGTTTATCTTTCATTTCTGGTCATATTATGCTCTAATATGTATCAACAGACTATAATTACTCATTATGAAGAATTTCTAGGCATTTTAAATTTTGACCATTTTTGACAAAAAACGACATATTTTGTTTTTGTCCAGTTTTTCGACATCCCATAATATGGTGTTTTTTCACTATTTTTGGACAAACTATACTACCACGTGTATCAACAGACTGTAATAGACCCATTTTAAGCATTTCTAGGCATTTTAAAATTTGACCATTTTTAACATAAATCGACATGCTATAGTATGACTTTTTTTTTTTTGAGGTGGTCATGTTTTGACTATTTTTGGTCAAACTAAACTACCTGATATATGAACATAAAAAACAATAATTTCCTACTGTGGTTATCAAATAAAAGCTGCTCCATGTTCTGTTGTTTTTTCTCATCTGGATTAAGTTTGTAACATTTATTCATGAAATAATAAAGTAAGAAGCTATTTAATGGCTCAACAATCATTCATTTGAATGATGTAAAAAGGTTATGAATCCAAAGTTAATGTTTTGTGTCTTGACTCCTACTAAAGTCAGTATTAAGCCAGTCAGATGGTGTCTCACCTGGACTCGGTGACGTTGCGGTGGTAGCCGGTGCAGTTGATCTGCAGCATGTAACCATGGCAACTGACCGGGTTACACACGGACAGGAAGTTGGGCCGAGGACGGCCGATAGTAAACTTGGCCAGGTCGGTCAGTGATTGGCTGACGGCTGCTCCAAACAGGTAGGTGCCCACCACCTTATAGAGGGCCGACAGGTACTGGTTGAACTGGGAGTTGGAGTGGAGACGCTTGGCGTGAACCAGGTACGCTTCACCTGTGGTGATCTGAGGAGAAGAGACAGGAGAGGTTTCAGGTGATGTGGGATGTAACGCCCACAAACATAATAAACCATAAACGTAATAAAAAATGTTCGGTGTGTGTGTAGTATAGTGAAAATGTCCTTCGTTTTCGTCTTTCTCAACACCCACACAGGATAAATTAATTAAAAGGTGCAATAAAACGGACATGTGCAATACAATTAATATGTGCAAAACATGGATCTACTATCTACCTGATTTATTCTATTCTAGCATTTTCAGTAGCCATTTATTTATTTTTATACTTATTTATTACTTGTTTTTGTCCTTATTTTGCTCGGTATTTTTTAAATGTTTTTACTCATGCTGTCTTGTTGTTTTGTTTTGTGTTATGATTGTCATAACTATGCACCTTATGCAGCGGCACTTTCAATTTCATTGTATAGTGAACTATATAATGACAATAAAGACTATTTGATTTGATTTGATTTTGATTTTTTCATACATAATGAAAATGGATAAGGCAAAGGAAATAAAGGCAAAATTTACTGTGACCTCTTTTAATCTATCATTACAAAAAACTAACACTAAAACTAGCAAACTCACTCTAAAAACGAATTAAAACTAACTGAATTTGAAAAAAAAAAATTCACAACAATATTAAAAATAAAAATAATGAAAAATCCAAAACTATCATAACCTTGCAAGGGAATTCATTATTCCAATGAGGGTCCTCACAAAGATAGAAGTACAAGAATGTGTGTGTGTGATCTGATTTTAAATGTGGCTGAGGAGGAGAGTGAGCAAGAGGTTGAGGTCAAAACGTATATTTGCACTTATTGTCCATTATGCATATAAAGACACATGCACACACTCACAAACACACACACACACACACACACACACACACGTACATATCTTCTCACAAGGACACACAAACACACACTCACAAGCACACATGCATACACACACAGTCAAACTTGAAAATTAGGCCCTAATTTTGTATATTTGACTAAAACTGACCAATATATGTATGATAACAACACAACAACAATATTGCCAAAGCGTGTGTGTGTGTGTGTGTGTGTGTGTTTATCTGTTTGTGTTTACAGGTGAAACCCTCGGTCAGTATTAGTAGTGTGTGTATAGGCAAACAAACAAACAACCACAACAACCATTATTCTTTGTGTTATTACATTTGTGGGAACTTATTACAATATTGAAAGTTGAATATTTTCACTTCCCCACAAACGTAAAAAGTCCCTGCAAACCTAATAATTATTACATTTGTGGGAAATAGTAGTAGCGGCAGATATTAAATTTGTGGGATTATTGCATTAAAACCTGCAGATTTTTTATTACGTTTGTGGGATTATTGCATTCAAACCTGCAGATTTTTTATTACGTTTGTGGGATTATTGCATTCAAACCTGCAGATTTTTTTATCACATTTGTGGGATTATTGCATTATAAACTGCAGATTTTTTATTATGTTTGTGGGCGTTATTACATTGGCGGGCGTTCCAGTGGGATATTAACTTTGTGTGGTCGTATTTAGTGAAAGAATAAAGGAGAGAGGAGATGGAGACTGACTATGACGATGGAGCAGGTGAGGGTGACGGCGGCCATGGCTCCGTGGGAGATGGTGTCTGTCCTGTAAGGGTAGCTGATGCTCTCATCATCACAGTAGATCCCTCGCTGGTACGGAGAGAACTTCAGCGTCAGGATGGCTGAAGGGAGAGCAGCTGGAGGACGGAGAGACACACAGAGTCAATAACAGGACAAAAACTGCTTCATTAAATAGTTAAAATAGAACCTCACAAGGAAAATACACCTTTAGAGGACTGTGTGACTTATATAAACCGTCTTAGTATAGTATGCCAAACAACAACAAAAAAGGAGTAATAGTATGGTATTTCATCAAATTCACGAAAAAAGTCACAGTATAGTATTTCGCTAAATTTAATTTAAAAAAAGTATCGATTTTTTGTCAAAAATGGACAAATTTTGAAATGCCTAAAAATTGCCAAAAATACTTTATTATAATCTGTTGATATATATTAGAACATAATATAGCAAGAAATGACAGAAAAACACCATATTATGGGATGTCCAAAAATTACCCGCTCAAATTATTGTTTTTTTTGTCAAAAATGGTCAAATTTAAAAATGCCTAAAAATGCTTAAAATGGGTCAATTATAGTCTGTTGATACATGAGGTAACATAGTTTGTCCAAAAAAACACAATATTATGGAATGTCAAAAAATGACAACCTAAAAAAAAAAAAGTCATACTATAGCATGTCGTTTTTTGCCAAAAATAGTCAAATTTTAAAATGCCTAAAAATGCTTAAAATGGGTCAATTATAGTCTGTAGATACATATTAGAGCATAATATGGCCAGAAATGACAGAAAAACACCATATTATGGGATGTCGAAAAATTTGACAAAAACAAAAAAGTCATACTATAGCATGTTGTTTTTTGTCAAAAATGGACAAATTATAAAATGCCTAAAAATGCTTAAAATGGGTCAATTATAGTTTCTTGGTACATATTAGAACATAATATGGCCAGAAATTATAGAAAAACGCCATATTATGGGCTGTATAAAAATGACACGTTTTACTATTTTTACTAAAAATCGACATACTATAGTATGTCAATTTTTGTCACAAAGGGACAAATTTTAAAATGCCTAAAAATGCTTGAAATGGGTCAATTTTTGTCTTTTGATACATATTAGAGCATGGTATGTGCAACAAAGACAGAAAAAACCTGTATTATGGGATGTCCAAAAATGATCCCTCAAAAAAAAGTCATACTATAGCATGTCGATTTTTGTCATAAATGATCAAATTTTAAAAAGGCCCAGAAATTCTTAAAATGGGTTACTTATAGTATTTTGATGCATATTAGAGCATAATATGGCCAGAAATGACAGAAAAACACCATATTATGGGATGTCCAAAAGCTGAAAAAAAGTCATATTATAACATGTCGATTTTTGTCAAAAATGGTCAAATTTTAAAATGCCTAGAAATTCTTCAAAATGATTAATTAGTCTGTTGATACATATTAGAGCATAATATGGCCAGAAATTATAGAAAAACGCCATATTATGGGCCGTATAAAAATGACACATTTTACTATTTTTACTAAAAATCGACATACTATAGTATGTCGATTTTTGTCAAAAATAGTCAAATTTTAAAAATGCCTAAAAATGCTGGAAATGGTCCAATTATACTTTGTTGATACATATAGTAGTATATTTTGTCCAAAAATTGCGAAAAAACACCATATTATGGGATGTCGAAAAATTGGACAAAAACAAAAAAGTCATACTACAGCATGTCGTTTTTTTTACCAAAAATGGCCAAATTTTAAAATGCCTCAAAATGCTACAAATGACTATTATAGTCTGTTGATACATATTAGTCAACAGCTTGTCCATAAATAAGAGAAAAACACCATATTATGGGATGTCGAAAAATAAACCCCTCAAAAATAAATCATACTATAGCATGCCGATTTTTGTCAAAAATGTTCAAATTTTTAAAATGCCTCAAAATGCTTAAAATGGGTCAATTATAGTCTTTAGATACATATTAGAGCATAGTATGTGCAACAAAGACAGAAAAACACCATAATGTGGGACGTCCAAAAATAAACCACTCAAAAAAAAGTCATCAAAATGCTAGAAATGGTCCAATTATACTCCTTGATAAATGTGGTAGTATAGTTTGTCCAAAAATATCACATAATAACACCATATCACGGGGAAAACAAACGCCACAGTGTAGTGATGATGTTTGCAAAATTTAATTAAAAACTCAGAGGATAGTATGTCATTCCCTCACAAATATCATGGTTCAGTATGCCATAACAAATAGTAGTAAGAAGTCTGTTTAATGTATAAATAGAGGGTTTTTTTTTTTTTGAAGATGTGCAGGTTGGGGGTGTTTCAGCCTCATTAGGCAATAACAAAACCCTTTTTACATCCCAAACAGTTTGTAAACCGCTGGTTTAGTTTCCCACTTCCACTTTCTACTGTCACCGCTACAAGTTACCACAGGAACTGAAACAGGGACGCTGTGGTCTCTACACTATAAAAAGATGTTACTAAAAACCAGATCAAACAGTAAATCTGAGGGAAATGATCTTGCTGCATGGACAGATAATTTACCTTGACAAGATTTATTAAATTAAGATTATTTAATCTAGAAATAAGCATGTTGAACGCTTAAAAGACATTTTCCATGGTTTTATTCATAATGATTTTGGTTATTATCAAGAATGTTTCCATGACTGTAGATGTAAAAATGACTAAAAAAGACACAAAATGATAATAAAAAAGACACAAAATGACCAAAAATAGATGTAAAAATGACTAAAAAAGACACAAATTGACTAAAAAAAAACACAAATTGACCAAAAAAAACACACAAATTGACCAAAAAAAAGACACAAAATTACCAAATAAGACATATGACCGTTAAAAAGACACAAAATGAACAAAAAAGACGTGAAATGACCAAAAATATATGTAAAAATGACTAAAAAAAGACACAAAATGATAAAATTACCAAAATATATGTAAAAATGACTACTATAAAGACACAAATTGACAAAAAAAACATACAAATTGACCAAAAAGTCACAAAATGATAAAAAAAGGACATATAATGACCAAAAATATATGTAAAAATTATGAAAAAACACACAAATTGACCAAAAAAGACACAAAATGAACACTTATCAAGGTAAATTATCTGTCCATGCAGCAAGATCATTTCCCTCAGATTTACTGTTTGATCTGGTTTTAGACCTTTAGATTTACTGTTTGATCTGGTTTTAGACCTTTAGATTTACTGTTTGATCTGGTTTTAGACCTTTAGATTTACTGTTTGATCTGGTTTTTAGACCTTTAGATTTACTGTTTGATCTGGTTTTAGACCTTTAGATTTACTGTTTGATCTGGTTTTAGACCTTTAGATTTACTGTTTGATCTGGTTTTAGACCTTTAGATTTACTGTTTGATCTGGTTTTAGACCTTTAGATTTACTGTTTGATCTGGTTTTAGACCTTTAGATTTACTGTTTGATCTGGTTTTAGACCTTTAGATTTACTGTTTGATCTGGTTTTTAGACCTTTTTTCAGCTGTGAGTGAAGTGAACAATGAGGCTGATCAGGAAGCAGCTGAGATCACTGATTCATGGATCTTCTTCCTCCTTCAGAGACTCTGCCAACTAAATTAATGTGTCATCGTTAGAGCTCAGCTTCTCCTCTACGGACCGCCACCGCCACCGCTCTCTACGGACGGAGCGTCGCCGTGGAAGCGGGACAGGACGGCCGTGACCTTTGACCTCGTGCACAATGAAAGGGCCTGGGAGCTGACGGCTCAACCAGGACACACACACACACACACACACAGACGGATAAAAAGGACTAAACAAACATTTTGAAGTCTGTAATGACTCAAACTTTAACCTTTGGAGTTTGGGGCTATTTTGTTGTTTTTTGAGTCTTTTTCCATTCTGCCTGTATTTATCACATAAAAAATCTTTACCAAGACGTGTTGGTGTCATTTTTTTCAGCACAACCTCACCTATATGATCTGATTATTATTATTTTCATTTTGACTTACTGGATCAACATTTTGAACACAGAAAAACACACAAAAATGTTTTAAAAATCCCACATAAATCCTACACAAAAACATGCATAAAAACCCACAAAAAAACCCCAAACACCAAAAATACCAAAAACACTTTAAAAAACATTTTTTAGAAAACCACAAAAAAATACAAAAAACAAATTAAAAAAACATTAAAAAAAACCCTACAAAAACACAGAAAAATACACAAAAATCACTAAAAAACACAAAATATTGCATTAAAAAAGCTGAAATTTGAAAAACCTCAGCAAAAACTTCAGTAAAATAATTTACAAAGAATCCCACATAAAAAACAAAAAACACAACATTAAAAACACAAAAACCCCACAAAAAACACATAAAACACATAAAAAAAACACAAACCCCTACAAAAATCACAGAAAAATACACAAAAATCACAAAAAGCATTAAACTCAAAATATTGCATTAATGCTGAATGCACACTTCAAAATTTGAAAAATCTCTGCAAAAACTTCAGTAAAATCCTGTTGCATGATGCTGTTGCTCCATGCTGCTGGAGCTTTTATGTCGAAGTCGTGTTCTGTAGCTTTTATTGACTCCAGACGGTTAAATTTGTTTTCACAGTTTCTCTGCAGGTGCAAACAAAAGACTGAGAGTTAGCAGAAACACATAAAGCTGTCTCTTAAATCTGAGCAGTGACAATAGTCCGATCTACAGGAAGCTTCAGGCCAACAACTATTAAATACTTTTCCTGTTTTCCAGAGTTCATTGCTGAGCTCCTGACTGTTTGTTTTCACTGAGCTGTAGATTTACTGAGCGACTCCATCAGAGAGGCTCTACACTAACCTACTGCTTCCTTCCTCCAGAGTGACAGACAGGCAGGATGAATGAAACCACATGAAGACTCAGGAAGGAAAACATGTTCCAGAAAGGTAATTCAGAGAAAGTCATTCCAACATGATGTCATGTGTACAAATGTGGAAGTTAACCGGTCAAGAGTGAGAATAAAGTCTGACGTCATGAACACTGAGACGGGTTTTTCTCTTCTCTGCTACCTAGAAGAGCAGACCTGCACCAAGACCACTACCTAGACTATTATACCTAGACTATTATACCTAGACTATTACCTAGACTATTATACCTAGACTACTACCTAGACTATTATACCTAGACTATTATACCTAGACTATTACCTAGACTATATTACCTAGACTATTATACCTAGACTATTACCTAGACTATTATACCTAGACTATTATACCTAGACTATTACCTAGACTATAATACCTAGACTATTACCTAGACTATTATACCTAGACTATTACCTAGACTATTATACCTAGACTATTATACCTAGACTATTACCTAGACTATAATACCTAGACTATTACCTAGACTATTATACCTAGACTATTACCTAGACTATTACCTAGACTATTATACCTAGACTATTATACCTAGACTATTACCTAGACTATTACCTAGACTATAATACCTAGACTATAATACCTAGACTATTACCTAGACTATTATACCTAGACTATAATACCTAGACTATTACCTAGACTATTATACCTAGACTATTATACCTAGACTATTACCTAGACTATTATACCTAGACCCCTGGGCTAGACTGTTTTTCTGGACACCTCAAAAAAAAAAAGTCATACTATAGCATGTCGATTTTTGTCAAAAATGGTCAGATTCTAAAATGCCAAAATATACAAAAAAATTATGTTCGTATAGTTTTTTTTGATACATTAGAGCATATTATGGCAAGAAATGACAGAAAAATACGATATTATAGAAAGGTCGAAAAAGTCAAATTTTAAAATGCCTAAAAATGCTAAAAATGACTTTATTATAGTCTGTTGATACATATAAGAGAATAGTTTGTCCATAAATTATAGAAAAACACCACATTATGGGATGTTAAAAAATTGGACAAAAACAAAAAAGTCATACTATAGCATGTTGAATTTTGTCAAAAATGGTCAAATTTTAAAATGCCTAAAAATGCTTAAAATGGGTCAATTACACTTTGTTGATACATGTGGTAGTATAGTTGGTCCAAAAATAGTGAAAAAACACCATATTATGGGATGTCCAAAAATGACCCCCCAAGAAAAAAAAAAGTCATACGCATGTCGATTTTTGTCAAAAATGGTCAAATAGTAAAATGCCTAGAAATGCTTTAAATTGGTTAATTATAATCTGTTTATACATATTAGACCATAATATGGCCAGAAATGACAGAAAAACACCATATTATGCGATGTCCAAAAACTGAAAAAAGTCATATATAGCATGTCGATTTCTGTCAAAAATTGTTCAATTTTAAAATGCCTAAAAATGCTCAAATGGGTCAATTATGGTGTGTTGATACATATTAGAGCATAATATGACCAGAAGTGACATCATGGTAAAGCTGTCAGAGTTATAGTTTGGGCGTAGGACGCACAGATGATCCACCAACACCACCAACAGCCTCATTGGCTCCCATATTAAAAACGCAGGAAGATTTCTGAAAAAGGGAGATGTAACAGTTTTTTTAGATCCCTCTAACAAAGCTATTTTTTCATTTTTCTTAAAAAAAACAACATATGTAGACGTTCAGGAAGAACTCAGGACGCTCAAAGTGAAGTCGGATCAATGATAGGTATTATGGTTTTGCCAAAAATGATTTCTGTTCGAGGACAGAAATTCCAGTCTGTCCACCTCTGTTACGGAACATTGGCAGTTGGTGGCAGTTAATTCTGTTGATTGCTCTGATTGATCCTTTGATCTTTGCTACGATTACAGTTACACACACACACACACACACACACACACAAAAAGTCACTCACACACAAAGTGACACACACACACACGCAAACACACACACACACTCACACAAAGAGTCACTCACACACAAAGTGACACACACACACACATGCATGCACACACGCAAACACACACACACTCACACAAAGAGTCACACGCACACACACACACACACACACACACACACACAAAAAGTC
This sequence comes from Centropristis striata, assembly GCF_030273125.1. NCBI lineage: Eukaryota > Metazoa > Chordata > Actinopteri > Perciformes > Serranidae > Centropristis > Centropristis striata. Next base: position 102,732 of record NW_026739045.1, read on the forward strand.
ACTCACACACAAAGTGACACACACACACACGCACGCATGCACACACGCAAACACACACACACTCACACAAAGAGTCACACGCACACACACACACACACACACACACACACAAAAAGTCACTCACACACAAAGTGACACACACTCTCACACTCACACACACACACACACACACGCACACACACTCACACAAAGAGTCACACACACACACACACAAAAAGTCACTCACACACAAAGTGACACACGTACACACACACAAAGTCACACACACAAAGTGACACATACATACACACACACACTCCCACACAAAGTGACACACACACACACACACAAAGTGACACACACACACACACAAAGTCACTCACACACACATACACACACACACACACACACACACACACACACACACGCACACACGCGCGATTTTCGTTGCACACACACTCCTCCAGATACACATTCACTTCACTTCCAGAGGAAATGTTCTAGTTTCCTCTGCTGCCTGTCTCTTTAAGCAGCTATCAGCCAGCCTCTCCCTCTAGTTTAGGCCTCGACACACTGAAGACACACAGACACCAGCCTCATGTAATAAATGTAATAAATGCTCCACCAATGATGTTTAATGACAAGCCGTTTCCTCATTGAGGAGATTTATTCTGATAGAGGAAGACCTCCCTCTGCTCTTATTGTGAAAGAGGAAGTCCTCCCTCTGCTTCTCACAGCTCATTATTTATTACAGCAGGTCAAGCGTGTTCAGAGTCTCTTTGAAGAGACGAGAGCTGTTGATTCTACTGGGAGGAGGAGACATTTAGATAAGAGACACACACACACACACACACACACACACACACACACACACATACACTCACACACAAACAGAAACACACGCTCGCACACACACACACACACACACACACACACACACACACACACACACACTCGCACACACACTCGCACACACACTCGCACACACAGAAACACAGAAACACACACTCACACACGCAAACACACACACACACACACTCACACAAAGAGTCACACACACACAAAAAGTCACACACACACATACACTCACACACAAAGTGACACACACACACACACACACACACACAGTCTCACACACGCAAACACACACACGCACAAAAAGTCACTCACACAAAGACACACACACGCACTCGCACACACGCACAAAGAGTCACACACACACAAAGTGACACACACACACGCAAACACACACACACACAAAAAGTCACACACACACATACACTCACACACAAAGTGACACACGCACACGCAAACACACACACACACGCACACACACACACACAAAGACACACACACACACAGCAGACTGAAGCAGGAAGTTGGTTCCCGTCCTATCTAACGTTCTCTAACGTTCTCTAACGTTCTCTAACAGCCTCTGAGCCCTCAGAGAGTTTCTATTATCTGACTCTTTATCTGGTTTTATCGTCTCTATTATTCCAGAAGGCCTGCTGTGTTGTTATAAGCTGATCTGGTGGGCGGGGCCCCCTGCTGGGGCTCTGGGGGGCCGAGGGTCATTCCCAACATTTACTCACAAAAAAACTGCATCTTAGTTTTTTCCTTGTGAGAGAAAAGCTGATTTTACTGCTTTTACTAAGATCAGAGAGCTTCACTTTCTGTAGGTGATCTCTTCTGGTTTTAGTGCTTAATAATGTATTGATTGTTTATTTGTGTTTATTTGTATACATGCTTTAGCAACATGTTTTCTGACACACACACACACTACAGGCCAAAAGTCTGGAAGCAAGATCAAATTTGACCAAAAACAGATCATAGTTTCATTGGTATACTTTGCAACAAAATAAACCTGATTATTATCTAAAGAGTCACTTATTAGAACACATGTTGACTCTAATTATCAGGTCTTTGGGTTTTTATTGCTTAGACTTTGTGTTTCCTTCTTTCCTTCATGTATAAATCTGAACTCTTGTTTCTTTTGTCAGAGATATGAACACAGTTGAGATTTATTGGCATTTTTGTCTCCAAACTCTCAAAAGACAAAGAGATAAAGAGAATAATGAAAACTGGGATTTGTTCCTCTCCTGTCTCCTTGTCTCCTCAAACTCTCCTGTCTCCTTGTCTCCTCTCCTGTCTACTCCACTGTCTCCTCCACTGTCTACTTGTCTCCTTGTCTTCTCTCTCGTCTCCTCTCTCATCTCCTCTCTCGTCTCCTCTCCTGTCTCCTCCACTGTCTCCTTGTCTCCTCTCTCATCTCCTTGTCTCCTCCACTGTCTCCTCTCTCGTCTCCTCTCCTGTCTCCTCCACTGTCTCCTTGTCTCCTCTCTCATCTCCTTGTCTCCTCTCCTGTCTCCTCCACTGTCTCCTTGTCTCCTCTCTCATCTCCTTGTCTCCTCCACTGTCTCCTTGTCTCCTCTCTAGTCTCCTCTCCTGTCTCCTCCACTGTCTCCTTGTCTCCTCTCTCATCTCCTTGTCTCCTCCACTGTCTCCTTGTCTCCTCTCTCGTCTCCTCCACTGTCTCCTTGTCTCCTCTCTCGTCTCCTCCACTGTCTCCTTGTCTCCTCTCTCGTCTCCTCTCCTGTCTCCTCTCCTGTCTCCTCCACTGTCTCCTCCACTGTCTCCTCTCTCGTCTCCTTGTCTCCTCTCCTGTCTCCTCCACTGTCTCCTTGTCTCCTCTCCTGTCTTCTCCACTGTCTCCTTGTCTTCTCTCTCGTCTCCTTGTCTCCTCTCTCATCTCCTCTCTCCTCTCCTCCACTGTCTCCTCCACTGTCTCCTTGTCTCCTTGTCTCCTCTCCTTCCTTGTGAACTGAAGTTGTGACTCTTCCTAGTCTCCTCCACCCTAAAACTAAGCCCTTCTTTTCTGTTGGTAGCATTTATTCACCAATGGTCTGATAACATCAATGTTTCCCTAAAGGTCAATGGAGGAAAATGGTTCAATTCAATAAAGGTAAAGTCTGATCATGTAGTAAACACATCCACAAATACACACAATACACACTGGTTTTAGAAGAAGACATGAGAACACAACATTTAAGTTGCTTCAGAACTTTTGGCCTGTAGTGTAGTATTAATAATAGTGGGAAATAACTGAGTGACACTGAATCCTCTTAAAGGAACAGTTCCAACATATTGATCAGTTGATTTGCTCTCACTGTGGAGGTTTGTGCTGCTCTGGTGTCTGTAAACTAAGACCAGAGAAGAAGAAAACAGTTCTGCTGACTCGTCTTTATCTTGTTTGTTTAATCTGTATATGAACTGGAATGTAAACATGATAATTTGTGGTTTTAGGAGCTCAGAACTAACAAACTAACCTGTTATCAGGAAGCTGTTTTCATTCGCTTCACAGCCCAACAACTTCTCCAACATAAACGCTAGTAGAGTTGGTGTTTCAGCACCGCAAATTACAGCATGGAGGTTAATAACCGGCTCGTGTTTCAGCCCACATATTAAAGGAATAGTTCGGAATTTTGGACATAGGACCTCATTTCCAACTTAGCCGGTGTGATATAGGTCGGTGGAGACCGTTTTCAGCACATTTTATGCAGTCCTTATAGTTGCACAAGTCACTGATGCTAAACTGGTGTTGAGCTAGCGCACGTCAATAGTAACATCCAGCCTGTCACTAAAAACAGCTTTACCTGCTCCGCAGAACACCCGAGACTAATGCATTATAACGTCGGACTATCCATGTACATGTCTGTGTTGATAATAATTTTAGAAATTAAACCAACCTTGCATAGCATTGGACTAGCTTATACTTTGTTCCCTGTTGTTGCTTAGGCTACGGCAGCGGCGGAGTGATATTATCTCCAGACTAGTGAGGCTACAGTGGAAGACGGTTTCGGTTTCGCTGACAATCATGCGAGTTTATTTAGGTGCTGTCATAGCGGAGACAGGATAGCAGGACACTATGGCCGCTGCCAGCCATGCTGAGATCGGTGGAAACTCTGTGGTGCCCATCTGTAACTTTTATTGCCACAATTTTTGAACCCACACTGAAGCGGCATGTTTATAACTACTACTGTCTTATAGCTACTAGCTACTAGCTGTCACGACTGGAGGGCTCTTCTGGTTTCGTTTTGACGCACTACTACTAACCCACAAAGTAAAATTCCGCTGCTGCTGAGAAACTAGTCCCTCAAAATGTTTTAACATTGAAAATGCAAGGTTGGTTTAATTTATAAAATGATTCTATCAAAACAGACATGTACATGGATAGTCCGACGTTATAATGCATTTGTCTCGGGTGTTCTGCGGAGCAGGTAAAGCTGTTTTTAGTGACAGGCTGGATGTTACTATTGACGTGCGCTAGCTCAACACCAGTTTAGCAACAGTGACTTGTGCAACTATAAGGACTGCATAAAATGTGCTGAAAACGGTCTCCACCGACCTATATCACACCGGCTAAGTTGGAAATAAGGACCTATTTCCAAAATTCCGAACTATTCCTTTAAGGTATACATACACATATTAACGGCACGTTCTAGAAAAAGCTCACAAATATACTGTCCACGGTTGTAAAAAAAAGGCTGCAGTTTGTTGCATTGCTACACTCCCACATGTATTCTCATTTTGTGTCTTTTTTCTGTAATTTTGTGTCGTTTTTCTGTCATTTTGTGTCTTTTTTCTGTAATTTTGTGCCTTTTTTCTGTAATTTTGTGTCTTTTTTATGGTAATTTTGTGTCTTTTTTTTTGGTAATTTTGTGTCTTTTTTCGGTAATTTTGTGTCATTTTCTGTAATTTTGTGCCTTTTTTCTGTAATTTTGTGTCTTTTTTCTGTAATTTTGTGTCTTTTCTTGTCTTTTTTGGTAATTTTGTGTCTTTTTTGGTAATTTTGTGTCTTTTTTCGGTCATTTTGTGTCTTTTTTTCGGTCATTTTGTATCTTTCTTTGGTGATGATTTCAAAGGTCTGGAAAAGAACCATGATGCATTGCGACACTCCCACATGTATTCTCATTTTGTGTCTTTTCGTGTCTTTTTTTAGTCATTTCGTGTCTTTTCATGGTCATTTTGTGTCTTTTTGTGTCTTTTTTTGGTGATGATTTCAAAGTTCTGGAAAAGTCCCATGTTGCATTGCGACACTCTCACATGTATTCTGATGCATTTTATTGGTCAAGAGACTGAAAAAAGGGTGGAAAAAACTACAAATACTACAAAACGACGAGTTTTGGGAACAGGTGAGTGTTTTAGTTCAGGAGTTTCTATCCATGTTAACATGTAAAAACATTATTAAACCAGCAGATCACAGTGATTTAAATCTTTACGTTTGCCCCTGGAAAGAATTACATACATGCTGAAGAATAAATATAAAAGAGGTGTTTTAAAGAGTACGGGAACGTTTTATACATTATATTAAGAACAATAATCTGGCTCATTTAATAAACGAACCTGGAGCAGAATCATTTTACCCTCTGCATATTTATACTTATGTTAATTTGCTCTTTTTTAATGGATCCTCAAGGACTCTTGTTCTTAAATGATGCTCCCTTTTGGCTGCCATGTTCTTCTATGTTTGCTTGTTTTGTATTTTTCTTGTGACCTATGTCTCAGTTTTGTAAAACAAAACTCAATAAATATATTGTTGGCAAAAAATAAATAAAATTCAGACGTTTGATTGATGCACAATTGCAGATTTTTGTGCCAGCGTCAGACTTTCTGGGTGAAATCTGGGGAAACATCTTGTTGCATTTTCAGTTTGTATCAGTTTACATTTTTCCTCACACAGAAGGAAGAGTTGGTGGTTTTTTGGCAATAGTTGATGGCGGAAAGAAACGTTGCCAGTATCGACACACAGCCGGGCCCCGGATTTATGATAAATTTCTCTGGTTTCTCACACTGACAGGAGAGTCACATCGATCTAATCTACTTCTAGATAAGAAAGAGAATACCTGCACTGTAAAAAAAGGTCTAAAACCAGATCAAACAGTAAATCTAAAGGTCTAAAACCAGATCAAACAGTAAATCTAAAGGTCTAAAACCAGATCAAACAGTAAATCTAAAGGTCTAAAAACCAGATCAAACAGTAAATCTAAAGGTCTAAAAACCAGATCAAACAGTAAATCTAAAGGTCTAAAACCAGATCAAACAGTAAATCTAAAGGTCTAAAACCAGATCAAACAGTAAATCTAAAGGTCTAAAACCAGATCAAACAGTAAATCTAAAGGTCTAAAACCAGATCAAACAGTAAATCTGAGGGAAAAGATCTTGCTGCATGGACAAATCATTTCTTAAATTAACATTAAATCTAGAAATAAGCATGTTGAACACTTTGAAATTAACTCTTAAAACAAGATAAATTATCTAACACTCCTAAATATAAAGTTATTTCTTATCTTGGTAAGAAACAATAATTTGCAGTGTGCATTTATTAAAACGTTTCCCTTAAGTACAATCTTTAGGTGCCTAAACATTAATGGAGCAATTAAGTTACTTGTTGCTTTGCAGGTTAGAGATGTTGTTTTAAAATACAGTATTTTTAAAAGTCTTTATTGAAGTGAAGATGATGTTTTAGAGTTTGGGAAAATATTCTCGACCTGTAAGACTCTTTTCCTTCAATCCTCAAAACTCCCAAAACTAAAAAGGTTTTTACTAGAAACTCAAACTAAACTCTGCACCACCAGTTCAGTTTATTCACATTCCTGTTGTTCCAGGTTAACCCTTTAGAGTTTGGGGCTATTTTGTTGGTTTTTGACTCTTTTTCATTCTGCCTGTATTCATCACATAAAAAAATGTTTCCCATGCCAACTATACGACCTGATCATTATTTTTTTCATTTTGACTTATTTGATCAACATTTTGAACACAAAAAACACACAAAAACACACACACAGAAAAAACACATTAAAACCACTAAAAAAAACTAAAAAATCCTGCATAAAACCCACACAAAAAATACAAAAAATACATTTAAAAAAACTGTAAAAAACACACAAACACAAAAATCACAAAAAACATTAAACACAAAATATTGCATTAAAAATGCTGAAGAAAAATTACACAAATTTTTTTACAGAAAAAATACATAAAAAAACACACAAAACACATAAAAACGACACAAAAAACACAAAAACAAAAAATTGCAAAAAAACAAAAAAAATGACAAAAAGCACAAAAAAACATTAAACACAAAATATTGCATTAAAAATGCTGATAAAAAAATCACACAAAATCTTTTACAAAAAACACATATAAAACACACAAAAATGACACAAAAACACACAAAAAAACAAAAAAAATACAAAAAACACAAAAAACATTTAACAAAAATATTGCATTAAAAATGCTGAATGCACACTGCAAAATTAAAAAAAAAACCTCAGCAAAAACTAAAATCAAGTTACACTTGGTCGAGGTGGTTTTCACTTTTGCTGAAAAAGAGTTGACGCACTAAATGGGACATGGAAACTTTTACTTGCAACAGAGTCGTTTTATTCTTTGTTATTGTTAGATTGTTTTAAGAAAAAGAATGTGTGAGAAACAAAAGCTCTTTGTGGACTGTAACAACTTGTTTCATCCTACTGAACTTTTACAGCTGCAAACAATGTAGAAATTAATTCCAAACTCTGTTTCGAAAGACACACACACACACACACAGAGTTTCTGCTGAGTGTGTGTGTTGGGTAACAAAGCGTCCACCGGAGAGATAAAAAGGAAGAAGGGAGGATTGTTTTACGCTTTCACAATCTCTTCTGGCAGAGCGAAGCCCTGATTCCACTTCAGAGAAAATAAACATGATGGAATTTGGGATCAGACACAAGTACAACTTCCCCTTGACCTTTGACCCCGCGGGAAGAGGGAAGTGTTCCTGTTATTCAGCCTCAAGATGAGTCTTCATCTGAATCACTGGGACGTTGATGGAAACAGAAAAAGGTACGGGATCGTAGGTGTAAAAAATATTTGTAGAAATGACTGTAAAACTCTGTCAAATTGCATCAGAAAAAGGCCGTAATTACTGTAATAGACACTTTTAATTACCGTAAATCAATGAATAGTACAACACTTTTGAAAACACTCAGTTTTACTGTAAAAATATAAACATTTTCATGTAAAATTAATGGAGAAATACCATATTACGGTAAAATATGGTATTAAATGGCAATCTTTTTTTGTTTTTTTTACAGTGCATAATAGACACTTTTAATTACCGTAAATCAAGGAATAGTACAGAACTTTTGAAAAACTTTTTAAAACACAGTTTTACTGTAAAAATATTTTCAAAATGCATGTAAAAATTAATGGAGAAGTACCATATTACGGTAAAATATGGAATGAAATGTCAATCTTAAACATGAAATCAACAGTGCTAATATCATTTTACTGTAATATTACAAAAAGTTGCACCTTATTTATTTCTGTGAAATTCTGGCAACCACAGCTGCTGATTTTTACTGTAAAAAATAGTTTTTTTTTTTTTTATAGTGCATAAGACACTTTTAATTACCGTAAATCAAGGAATAGTACAAAACCTTTTCAAAACACAAAGTTTGACTGTAAAAATATAAAAATTTTCATGTAAAATTAATGGAGAAATACCATATTACGGTAAAATATAGAATAAAATGGTGATCTTAAACGAGAAATCAACAGTGCTAATATCTTCCGGAATTTTACCGTAAATTTAACAGATTTTTTTATTTATTTATTATTTATATATTTTTTTAGTGCATGTGTTTGAGTTCATTTTGTGTCTATTTTAATCATTTCTGTCCATTTTTGGTCATATTTACATCTATTTTTTTGTCATTTTGGTCAATTTTGTGTAATTTTTTGGTCATTTTAACATCTTTTTTTTGTCATTTTGCTTAGTTCATTTTTTTAAAAATGTATTTATTATTCTTTTTTTTAGTGCATGTTTGAGGTGGTCATTTTTTTTCATTTTGTGTCTATTTTAATCATTTCTGTCCATTTTTGGTAATATTTACATCTATTTTTTGTTATTTTGGTCAATTTTGTGTCATTTTTTGGTCATTTTAACATCTTTTTTCAGTCATTTTGTTCAGTTAATTTTTATTTTTTTATTATTTTATTTTTTTAGTGCATGTTTGAGGTGAAATCTCAACAGAAGCCTGTGAGGTTTGTGTGTCTAACAGGATCCTGACTGTCGACATCACACCGAGGTGCTCAGAAAACCAATATTTAACTTGTGAAAATCCTTTTTTTGTTGTTGACTCTGGGTTTATTTTCAGCACTGTACTTCCTCCTTCTGTGTTTTGGTGCTCCGTCTATAACGGCCATCATTGTTCTTCTACAGAAAAACAAAAAAAAAAAAACTGTTGCTGGGAAGAAACGCATCATTTCCTGTTAGATCGGGGTTTTTCCTGGGAAAGTCCGAGATGATACTGATGATAAGCTAGAGGAGGAAAAGCTTTTCTCAGTTTCACTACTTTCATTTAAATTAGGCTGTAAAATGTATTGCATTAATGTAAATGTAAAATTGTGGCCCTCGTGATGATATTTTGTGGCCCCCACCTTGATATGAAAGTTTAATGTGAGTTTTATATGAATGGCACTTTACCATGTTGTGGTGGAAGGTCCCTTTAATTACTTTTATTGGTAATTTTGACTTTTTTTTAAATCATTTTGTGTCATTTTTGATCATTTTTTACATGTATTGATTGTCATTTTGTGTCTTCTTTGGTCATTTTTAGATCTATTTTGTGTCATTTTGTTTCTTTTTTGGTCATTTTTTGGTGTCATTTTTTGGTCATTTTTTGGTGTCATTTTTTGGTCATTTTAACATCTTTTTTTAGTCATTTTGTGTCTTTTGTTGTCATTT